>NW_024067728.1:0-301871 GCF_009389715.1 Phoenix dactylifera | reverse complement strand
TATGGATTCTTACTTAATTATCAAAAGATGGTTCTCATAGTGGGGGTTGTGCAAGTGATCCTTAGACCTGAGATCACCATGGTACCTTGTGCACTTGAAGCTATGTTTTGGTTTACCCTCATTCACGACATTGCGTTGTGTACGGGATATTCTGGATATGGTGGATTTTGTACGAAGGTTGTAAGTAGGTCAACAAGGAATCAGTCACTTCTAGTAAGAGAAGGTAACATCCTACTTACTCTAATCTTATGATGATTCAAGAAGCCTTTGATCAAAGCAAAATGAATATTAGAAAGAGTTTCTAATGTTTCATTGTTTGAATTATCATATAAAAGATTGAGAGAGACATGAATAAGTGATTGAGTTTGATATTGATCCATACTCATGCACTTATTCAGGATGTAGTATGACTGAGGGATTGAATTGCACAGTAACTTGCCACTGAAGGGTATGTTTGGATTTGTCCAATACATTCCTCATCTTCCGGGTAGACATGATACGTTGCTAGACGTCAATCATGTCTGTTGCCCAGAGATGGTCACCCAAGAGGGGGGTGAATTGGGTGTTTTAAAACTTTTTGCCTAATTAAAAAATAAAACACACAAATGTATGAACTAAAGTAAAGATAGAGGTATGAGAACAATCAATCGCAAACACAAGGTTTTATAGTGGTTCGGAGCTTCCACTGCTCCTACATCCACTCCCCAAAGCACCTTTGGGAATTTCCACTATAATCCAAGATTACAGTCCGGTAGTTTTGCGAGTGCACTACCCAACTCGTTGTTTTACACCGGGCTAACAACGAACCCTATAACCCCCAATTTTACCTAGGCTTGGGATGCCTTTCCCTTGTTCCAAGTTCCTTGACTGGAACAAGCACAATATTGAAAAAGTTTTACAAGGATTTAAAAGCTCTCAAGAAGCAAATAAAACAGTGAGAAGTAATAGAACCCGGAAGAACCCTTTTAGCCGTTGGAAGCGTGGGAAATGGTGGTTCTTCCGATATGGATCGCGTTGGCTTGAATGTGAGCTTTGAATGCCTAGCGGAAGAGAGTAGTTGAGCACGAAATCACTTGGGAAGCTTGAAGGCACTTGATTTCTTCACTTGAATGCACTAACTCCCTTGAACCTCTTTTTCTTTCTTCTCTCTTGAATGATCTTGTGTTGGGTTGGTGAGAAGTTATTGGAAAGCACTTAAGAGCTCCCTTTTATAGCCCAAAAAGCAAATATAGCCGTTAGAGATAAAGTTAAGGGAGTTTGAAATTCAAACCAAACCTGAAAAAGTTGTCAGTCGCGTCCCAGGCGCTTCGGAGACGTCTCCGCTTCAACGCGAGACGTCTCGGCTGTAAGATTTTACTTTTGACGTTATTTGGGGTCGACTCGGCGCTTTACGGGGACGACTCCGATGATGAACGGTTTGAATCCTTGTTTTTCTGTTTTTCTGAGAGGGTCGCCTCGGCACTTTACGGGGACGTCTCGGCTTGTTTGCGCTTTTTGCATGGGGACGACTCCGCTGCCTTGGGGACGACTCCGCCGATATATCTCCGAAAAACAAGTCTTCTGGAATTCTCTGAGAGAGTCGACTCCGCTCTTTCAGGGGACGTCTCCGCTGCCTTATCACCGAAAAAGACATCCTCTGGAATACCCTGAGAGAGTCGACTCCGCACTCTCTGGGGACGACTCGGAAACTCAGCTTTTACTTGCGGGGACGACTCCGCGTACTGTGGAGACGGCTCGCGCGCATCTCTTAAAATCGGCCTTTCTGCCGCCACTGAGAGAGTCGACTCCGCTTCTGAGAGAGTCGACTCCGACCCTGCGGGACGCCTCGCCAGGTGCCGGGGACGTCTCCAAACGTGCCAGTTCTTCCTGTTTGTGCCAGAGACGTCTCTGGAACAAACCGGAGACGTCTCGGCTATCCCTGATCTGTTTTCTTCATCTCAAAAATTCTTCAATAAATTCATAAAAATTATGGAAACTTGCCTAGACATTTCTTAACAATATTCTTAATTAAACATATGAAATCCTCAAGTAAATTGTTAAGATAAATGAAATTATACTCTAGTATTTTGTATTCATCAAAATCCATTAGGGGGTCAACAATCTCCCCCTTTTTGATGATGACAAAACACTGAGTATATGCAAAATTCGAAATTTAAACATATACACAGTATTTGATCAGATGTACAAGTATAATGTTTTGATTAGAGCTAGATACAGTGTGCATAATTCAAAATAGTCAATTTTCAGTTCTATCCTTATGCATAAGATTGATCTTAATAGCTCTTAAGCAATTTTAGCATATCAACTGAATTTGAATCAAGTTAAAATGAAATATTGATGTTAAAGATAATTGAAAGCTAAGTTCTTTTTGACTCCCCCTTTCTTTTCCAGAAGGGCAATTATCTTAAAGCCAATATTCTTCAATTTTATCTTTTCTAATTCAACTTTAAGTATGAGTGTAAATTTTGCATTTCCATATTCAGGTTCTACTCCATATATAAGTTCTATATATCTACTCCCCCTTTTTGTCATCAACAATGAAGGGGACAAATTATACGTAGGTACTTAAAGCACAATTCCTAGGAGAATTCAGCATATTACAATGAACCACTCAAGGATATTCAAGTTATGCTCCCTCTGTCTATTGTTTTACTAGTGAATTCAGAATTCATTTCACTCCCCCTTTGATGTTCAGGTTGTGCTCCCCCTTAGGGTATGCTATGAGATTTTTATGGCACATCACAGAATCACATACACAATCACAGAATCACATACACAGAATTAGAAATATACACAAGGTTTCAAAAGGAATTGTATGACATTCATATATCATTGTAAACATTTGAAGTCATTACAAAGTTAAAAGAGGAGATCATTACAAGTATTCATTTCTAATACAAAAAGTGTTTCAAAATGAGCCTAGGGTTTACAAAAAGAAGAACCCTAGATGTCTACAAAGTGTCCCTCATCGGCGACGTTGCTCATAAGCCCTAGCAGCTGCATCTATAAATGCATTAATGGAATCTAGCAGTGTTCTGAACTGTTCTCCCTGGGACTGATGGAAGGCTGCCACTAGTGCTTCAAATTCAATGCTTGCCCTTTCAATTCTTCCTCTAAGTTGGGCAGCCACGGTGCCCACATTGCCTCCAGGGCTTGTCAACTCTCGAAGACCATCTGAAATGTTCCTCAAGCTGTCTTGTAGCTCAATTGATCTGAAGGTTTGGGTGGCACTCACACTAACTAGTTCTTGCGCTGTAGCTTCTATCTGAGTTCTGATTTCCTTCAACTCTTGTAGAAGCCCTTCATGTGAGGCCCTGATGGGGGCCAACTCAGTAGAGATCATCGATCTCATTTCCTCCCTCATTTGCTGGCATATCACAGATGCTAAAGTGCGCATCTGTTCTTCTGATAGGGAGAAGGGCCCAGTGACTGTAGGAGGAGGTGGCATAGAGGTGGAAGGTCCAGCTGAGCTGGAGGGTATATCAGGGAAGTCCATGTGGCTGAGTGGAGGAGAGTGGTGGTCAGGCTCCTGATGTGGGATCTCAGGGTCTAAGGTTTGAGCTTTTCTTTTTGGTACCTTAACCCATGACCCATCTACCTTGTGAAACTCCATTCTACGCATTGTGCTCTCATTATAATAGTCGGTGTTTCTCAAGGATTTTGCAGGTTCATTTTCTGGAATGTGAACCTTAAAATGTTTGAATACTAGGGTAAAGATCATCCCATAGGGTATGCTAAACCTAGAATACCTATGACATATAGCAATGTAGTTCAGCATAAGTCTAGGGAGGTTTAGGGGAATCCCTAGTAGGATGTGGTGCATGATAACTAGGTCTCGCTCCGAAACAAAATCGAAGCGACCGATTTTTGGAAACAAGACTCGGTTGACAATACTCAAAAGTAGTCTCATTTCGGCATTTAGGTCTTGTGAGTTCACTACATCAAGAGGCCCGCAGTCCTCTCGTCCTAAAAGCAAGTTTAGGGCTATTTCCCTTTGGGGATGTGAGGTCGGAGCCTCACCGTCCTTAGGGATTTGCAAGACGCTAGATAGGACATCCTCATTAATCTCTACCAACGTCCCCCGGACATGTGCAGTGTACCCTAAGTCCCCTAAGGCCATATTACTAAACATCTCTCTAACTAGGCCGGGGTAGGTCGATGTATTGAGGGTACAAAGGTATTCCCACCCTTGGGCACGGAGTTTCTCTCCAATAGAGAACCCCTCACTATCTAGAAAATGAAAATCTATGTACCTACCGGTGGTTACTGTGCGATTCGCACAGGAAATGGTCGTGGTTGGCGGAGCAACCGGAGGGGACGGCGCGGATGGCTCTTCCCTCCGTTCCTCACCGTCGGTTGCTACCCTAGGACGCCTCCCACCAGTTCGTCTAGCCCTCTTAGGTGCCATGGATGCTAGGGTTTGTGATGGAGAGCAAATGGAGGCTAGGGTTTTTGTTTTTGTCGGGAATGGAAGAGAATAGCTCGGGTCGGCTCGAGCTGTTTCACCTATTTAAAAACCCTCGTTCGGTCCCCGAGACGTCTCCGCGACTGATGCGAGACGTCTCGCCGGGGGGACGTCTCTGCGATTTGCCAGAGACGTCTCCGGCACTGAAAAATTTCAGACTAATTTCTATCTTTTCCCAATTTATTTTACTCAATCACACTAATCAACATGATTTCTTTTGGTGAATACAGAGTAAGTTTGTTTGTGATCCTCCCCCTTAATAATATATCCTATAAAAGTTTGATAATGATTTTTTTTTTTGAATTATTAACATTGAAATGAGGAATGTTTGACCAAATTTCGAATACCTATAAAATAGGCTCTGAAAATATCTCCATGAAGAGTCCAAGGGAGGGTAACCATCCTCCGGAAAGTCGAACAATTCGTCATTTAACTTAGATAGATTCATGCTTTCACTTATGTTGACCTTGAGGTGGATTACTAGTTTGAGTAGCAAAGCATTGCAATGCAAGTTCAATTTAATTGCTAGGATCATACAAGCTCAATGCATTCCTTAAGAAGTTGAACCTATCTTTACAAAGGGGCTTTGTAAAGATATCGGCCAATTGATTTTCAGTACATACATACTCAATCATCACATCATTTTTCAGCACATGATCCCTAATAAAGTGATGCTTAATCTCTATATGTTTTGATTTTGAGTGTTGGACAGGATTTTTTGTTAAGTTAATTGCACTTGTGTTATCACATTTAATTGGTATATTGTCCATTTTGATACCGAAGTCTTCAAGTTGTTGCTTAATCTATAGAACTTGGGCACAACAGCTTCCAGCTGCAATGTACTCAGTCTCAGCTGTGGATAAGGCAACTGAATTCTATTTCTTGCTAAACCAAGAAACCAAATTAGCTCCCAAGAATTGACATGTGCCACTTGTGCTTTTTCTGTCGAGTTTGCACCCGGCAAAATCAGCATCGGAATAAGCAATTAAATTTATGTCAGATTGTTTAGAATACCATAAGCTTACATTAGATGTCCCTACTAGATATCTAAAAATTCTTTTAACAGCTTGCAAGTGTGATTCCTTAGGACATGCTTGGTATCTAGCACACATACAAACACTGAATAATATATCTGGTCTACTAGCAGTAAGGTAAAGTAAAGAGCCTATCATACTTCTGTACAATTTGCAGTCTATACTTTTACCTTTTTCATCTTTATCAAGCTTGCAACTTGAGCCCATGGGTGTGCTGATTTCCTTTGCATCCTTCATCTTGAATTTTTCCAACATCTCCTTGATATATTTGGACTGACTGATGAAGATGCCTTCCTCTGATTGTTTTATTTGTAGCCTAAGGAAGAAGTTGAACTCACCCATCATGCTCATTTCAAATTCTCCCTGCATAAGCTTGGCAAACTCTTGACAAAGACTATCATTAGTAGCACCAAAAATTATATCATCCACATAAATTTGTACAAGCAATAAGTCATTTTCTTTTCTTTTAATGAAGAGGGTTTTGTCTACATTTCCTCTCTTAAATTTATTTTCAATTAGGAAATTACTTAATCTTTCATACCATGCCCTAGGGGCTTGCTTCAGTCCATACAATGCTTTATGTAATTTATAAACATAATCTGGATGTAAGTGGTTTTCAAAACCTGGAGGTTGTCCTACATAAACTTCCTCCATTATATAACCATTTAAAAATGCACTTTTTACATCCATTTGATAGAGTTTAAAATCCATGAAGCAAGCATATGCCAAAAGTAGCCTAATAGCCTCTAACCTAGCAACAGGAGCAAAAGTTTCATCAAAATCTATTCCTTCCTCCTGATTATAGCCTTTGGCAACTAGTCTAGCTTTGTTTCTTATAACTATTCCATCTTCATCTAGTTTATTTCTATACACCCACTTGGTGCCTATGATTGAAATATTAGGGGGTCTTTTCATTAGAGTCCAAACTTGATTTCTTTCAAATTGATTTAATTCTTCTTGCATAGCATTTATCCAATTTTCATCCTTTTCGGCTTCCTCTAGTGACTTAGGCTCTATTTGTGAAACGAAAGCAAGATAATTACTAGTATTTCTTAGAGAGGATCTTGTCCTTACCCCTTGTGAGGGATCACCAAGGATTAAATCCCTTGGATGACCATGTGCATACCTCCATTCCCTCGGAAGATCTTGATTTCTTGCTTGAGGTTGATCTTCTTCATCTTGTTGAATTGTATCTTCCTTGACTTCATCTTCAAGTTGTTTGTCTTTTATGGAGAACTCCTTCATTCTGTCTTCAAGTATACCTGCATCACTATCTTCTTCTTTTCTAGAAGAATCTCCATTAGCTTCATCAAAGACAACATGAATGGATTCTTCAACAACGAGAGTTCTCTTGTTGAAGACCCTGTATGCTCTACTAGATGAGGAATAACCTAAGAAGATCCCCTCATCTGATTTAGCACTAAATTTACTTAAATTGTCCTTTCCATTGTTTAAAATAAAACACCGACAACCGAAAACATGAAAGTAACATATATTTGGCTTCTTATTATTCAGCAACTCATAAGGTGTTTTCTTTAAAATAGATCTAACTAATGCACGGTTTAAGATGTGACATGCAGTATTTATCGCTTCAGCCCAAAAATATTTTGGTAGATCCGATTCGCACAACATGGTACGAGCCATATCTGCTAGTGTGCGATTCTTCCTTTCTACCACCCCATTTTGTTGGGGTGTCCTAGGGGCCGAGAAATTGTGATTGATACCATTTTCGTCACAAAATTTTTCAAAGTGTTGATTTTCAAACTCGGTACCATGATCACTCCTAATTGCTTTTAGTTTAAGATTGAGTTCATTCGAAATCTTATTATGAAACTTGATAAAAGCGGGAAAGGACTCATCTTTATGTGCAAGAAATGAAACCCATGTAAAACGTGAAAAATCATCAACAATTACAAGACCAAATTTCTTACCCCCTAGACTAGCAGTTCTAGTGGGTCCAAACAAATCCATGTGAATTAGTTCTAAGGGTTTTGATGTTGAGACTATGTTTTTAGACTTGAAAGAGCTTCTCGTTTGTTTCCCTAATTGACATGCAGCACAAATTTTGTTCTTTTCAAAATCTATTTTTGGTAGTCCTTTGACTAGATCTTTTGTAATCAATTTAGAGATTAAATCCATGCTAGCATGCCCTAACCTACGATGCCATAACCAACTAGTCTCATTGACTTTGGGATCCATGGCTACAAGACATTGGCCATCCTTCATGGTGAGATCATCAAGATCTACCATGTAAACATTTCCATGCCTATGTCCTGTAAGTATGATCTCATTGTCAACTGGACTACTAATTATGCAAAGTGAAGATTCAAATGACACTTTAAAGCCCTTGTCACAAAATTGACTTATACTTAATAAATTATGTTTGAGTCCATTAACTAACAATACATTGTCAATAAATGAGGAGGGTGATATGGAGATTTTACCAACACTAATGATTTGACCTTTAGCATTGTCTCCAAATGTGACTACTCCTTCTTTTGATTTTAAAATGACGAAGAGACTCTTGTCACCGGTCATATGCCTTGAGCAACCACTATCAAGATACCACATTCTCTTTTTATTCCCGGCTGCAAGGCATACCTACAAAATGATCATGTGAAGCTCTTAGGTACCCAAGTTTTTTTGGGTCCTTCGTGGTTAGTGTAGTTGGTTCCCTTAGGCACCCATACTTTAGTTATGTTTTTAGCTTTTACAAATGTACTCTTGTTAGTTTGGATCTTTCTTTGAATACAAGAGTAGGCTTTATGTCCACTTTTTCCACAATGAAAGCATGTAGGTTTTTCAGTTTTGACATCTTTTGCTTTCACAAAGAAATTCTTTAGATACTTTTGTTGCTTGTTAGTTTTATATCCTAATCCGGCTTTATTAAAAACAGCTCTTTGATTTGAAAGAATAAGATTTAATTTTTCAGAGCTTTGTGTAAATTTTTTAACAATTGGTTTGTACTTATGTACCTCATTCTTAAGATCCAAATTTTCTTTAACTAGTTCTTCCTTATCCTTTTTAAGAGATTCAACATTTTGTGCAAGTGAGGTATTATTATTGAGTAGAGATTTAACTTTTAGATTCAATTCCTTAATTAGTGTTTTTGCTGTTTCATTTTCAATGCTAAGTTTTGAATTTTTATTTTCTAGATCAATGGTGTTAACATTTTCAACGCTCTCTTTCTCAATCAATAGTTTTTTAATATCATCCTTTAGTTTTTGATTGGAGGCCTTTAGTTCTTTATTCTTTGCTCCTAACATACTACAATCACTCATAAGTTCTTGAAAAGCTTCATATAATTCTTCTAAAGTAAAATTTATAGTTGAGCTTTGACATACCTCATCGTTTTCAAATGCCATGAAGCACAAATTTGCGGTCTCTTCCTTCTCTTCCTCGGAGGAGGATGTATCACTATCGTCCCACGTTGCCTTCAACGCCTTCTTCTTCTTCTTTCCAAAGTGCTTCTTTTGTTGAGGGCATTCGGAACGAATGTGTCCCGGTCTCTTGCAATCATAGCATATGATTGGGTCTCTTTCTTTTTCCTTTTCTTTTTCCCAATCATTTCTCCCTCCAAATTTCTTTCTTGGGAAGGGTTTCTTTCTTCTCATGAATTTCTTAAACTTCCTTACTATTAAACCCGAGTCCTCATCTTCGCTTTCTTCTTCACTCTCACTACTTTCTTCTTCACACAAACTTGAAGTAGCCTTGAGTGCAATTGTCTTCTTCTTTGGCAACTCTTCTTCATGTTGCTTCATTGTGAGCTCATGCATCATCAATGAGCCCAATAGTTGTTCTAGTCCCAAAGTGTTGAGATCTTTGGCTTCTATGATCGCCGTGACCTTTGCTTCCCATGCTTTCGGCAAAGACCTGAGAATTTTACTCACAAGTTCCGAATTAGTATAGGATTTACCCAAACTCTTTAGACCATTAATTATATCGGTGAAGCGTGTAAACATGCATGTGATGGTTTCATTGGGTTCTGTTGCCCAAGATGACAACCCAAGAGGGGGGGTGAATTGGGTTTTCTAAAAATTGTGTTTCCTAATTTTTTACTTTAAATTGAATGTAGCGGAATGATAAGATGTTACTTACTTAAGCTCTAGGTAATTATAAGTAATGCAGTGACAAACTAAGCTAGAGCAATTATACTATGGCTTTAGAACGCAATTGATCCTAATTTAACTTATAGTTGTATAATCAATTTAATCTATGTAAATTGTAAGAATAGAGTGAAAGCTAAGAAAGTTCTAAACAATCTCTTATACTCAATTAGGAAATAAAGCTAGAGATATTACACAGCCAAGTATGTATGTAAGGCATGAAATGCAAGAAATAAGGCATCACAAACACAAAGATATATAGTGGTTCGGTGCACCCCAGCACCTACATCCACTCCCCAAGACCTCTTGGAAATTTCACTATAATCCCTCAGATTACAGTCGGTTGTTTTACAAGCTCACAACCCAACTTGTTGTTTTGCGAGATCACAACGAACTCGGTCGGTTTTCACAGGCTCACCGACTAGAACCAACCGATTGTTTTCACGGGCTCACAATCCAACCCAGTTGGTTTTTCCAAAGGCTCACCAACCACAACCTTACAACGATTGTTTTCCGAGTTCACAATCAACCCAGTTGGTTTTCCCAAAGGCTCACCAACCACAACTTTACAACGTTGGTTTTTTCCTTTGGCTCACCAACAAACCTTAACCCCTTGATTCAATCCCTTGATTGAATCAAGTTACAAGATATTTAGAGCAAGAGTTTAAATCAAGTACAAGCTTCTCAAATAAGCGAATATAAACAAGTAAAGTAAAGGAAAGAAGCCCTCAAACAAATTTGTAGATGGAGGAACTCGGCTTCTTCTTTACTTGACCCTCTTCTGATTTTGCACGAAGTAGAGGATCACCGAGGCAGCACACGGATAGAGAGGAAGCTTTGGGATTCACTTGGATGCTCTTCTTCTCTCTATTTTACTTTGAATGGCCCTTTTGTGCTTATGGGAGATTTCCCGTGTAATCTCTTTTAAATCTTTTCCCTAAATGTTCTCTCCCACTTCCATACCCTCTTCCCTAGCTCTCCTCTTGATTTTATAGCTTTAGAGGGAGTGGAAACAAAAATCTAGCCGTGAGAGACAAAAATAGAGCCGTTGGAATCAAGAAAAAACTAGCCGTTATGCCTCCCAGCGTGCTGGAGTCGACTCGGCTGAAGTAGGAGTCGACTCGGCTGAAACAGGAGTCACTTGTGAATAGTAGTCTGTCGGCACTGTAGCTGGGAGTCGGCTCCGCACTGTAGCACTGAAGTTGGAGTCGACTCGAGATCACTGTAGCGCTGAAAATCAACTTTCTATTTTTTGTTTGTTCTCAGTCGGAGTCGACTCGTAGAGTATCGGAGTCGACTCGAGCACTGTTTCTTGAAACTCTAGAGTGCCAGAGTCGACTCTAAACTTCCCGGAGTCGACTCGAGGACTATTCTTTTGAATCTTTCTTTGAATTTGCTCCTCCAACTTAAATCCTTTGAACTTGAAACTTGGGCCAATAAATTGTAGCTTTCTTCTAACTTTTCTTGAGAGCTTTTGAGGCCTTCTTGTATTTTTCCAACTTGCTATGTTCCTTGCAAAATAAATTATCTTTCTTCTTGCAACACAAACATTAGTAATTATACTTCAAGGTTTTGTGATCATCAAAATCAATCTTTAACTCAATCTTTGGATCATCAGGTTCCATTTTAAACAACTCATATTTGTGAACTAGAATGTTCACTTTAGATTCTTTGACTTGATTTGTACCCTCGTGGGTAACTTCAAGCCTATCCCATATTTCCTTGGTGGAACTACAGGTGGAGACTCTATTGAACTCATTTACATCTAGAGCACAAAATAATGAGTTCATGGCTCTAGGATTGAGTTGAACCATCCTACTATCATTCTCATCCCAATCATCCTCAGGTTTGGAAACTTGAATGCCATTTACCATGTGAGATGGTTCGTGTGGTCCCTTGATTATGACCCTCCACAAGGCATAATCTTGTGCTTGAATAAAGATCTTCATTCTAGTCTTCCAATAGGTATAATTTGTCCCATTGAAGAGTGGAGGTCTATTGGTTGCCTGCCCCTCAGCAGGAACATTGTTAAAGGGTGTTGCCATCTAAATCTTTGGCTAAGACGGTTAGGTCTTTCAAGAAATACACAGAGCACCCGCTCTGATACCACTTGTTGCCCAGAGATGGTCACCCAAGAGGGGGGTGAATTGGGTGTTTTAAAACTTTTTGCCTAATTAAAAAATAAAACACACAAATGTATGAACTAAAGTAAAGATAGAGGTATGAGAACAATCAATCGCAAACACAAGGTTTTATAGTGGTTCGGAGCTTCCACTGCTCCTACATCCACTCCCCAAAGCACCTTTGGGAATTTCCACTATAATCCAAGATTACAGTCCGGTAGTTTTGCGAGTGCACTACCCAACTCGTTGTTTTACACCGGGCTAACAACGAACCCTATAACCCCCAATTTCACCTAGGCTTGGGACGCCTTTCCCTTGTTCCAAGTCCCTTGACTGGAACAAGCACAATATTGAAAAAGTTTTACAAGGATTTAAAAGCTCTCAAGAAGCAAATAAAACAGTGAGAAGTAATAGAACCCGGAAGAACCCTTTTAGCCGTTGGAAGCGTGGGAAATGGTGGTTCTTCCGATGTGGATCGCGTTGGCTTGAATGTGAGCTTTGAATGCCTAGCGGAAGAGAGTAGTTGAGCACGAAATCACTTGGGAAGCTTGAAGGCACTTGATTTCTTCACTTGAATGCACTAACTCCCTTGAATCTCTTTTTCTTTCTTCTCTCTTGAATGATTTTGTGTTGGGTTGGTGAGAAGTTATTGGAAAGCACTTAAGAGCTCCCTTTTATAGCCCAAAAAGCAAATATAGCCGTTAGAGATAAAGTTAAGGGAGTTTGAAATTCAAACCAAACCTGAAAAAGTTGTCAGTCGCGTCCCAGGCGCTTCGGAGACGTCTCCGCTTCAACGCGAGACGTCTCGGCTGTAAGATTTTACTTTTGACGTTGTTTGGGGTCGACTCGGCGCTTTACGGAGACGACTCCGATGATGAACGGTTTGAATCCTTATTTTTCTGTTTTTCTGAGAGGGTCGCCTCGGCACTTTACGGGGACGTCTCGGCTTGTTTGCGCTTTTTGTATGGGGACGACTCCGCTGCCTTGGGGACGACTCCGCCGATATATCTCCGAAAAACAAGTCTTCTGGAATTCTCTGAGAGAGTCGACTCCGCTCTTTCAGGGGACGTCTCCGCTGCCTTATCACCGAAAAAGACATCCTCTGGAATATCCTGAGAGGTCGACTCCGCACTCTCTGGGGACGACTCGGAAACTCAGCTTTTACTTGCGGGGACGACTCCGCGTACTGTGGAGACGGCTCGCGCGCATCTCTTGAAATCGGCCTTTCTGCCGCCACTGAGAGAGTCGACTCCGCTTCTGAGAGAGTCAACTCCGACCCTGTGAGACGCCTCGCCAGGTGCCGGGGACGTCTCCAAATATGCCAGTTCTTCCTGTTTGTGCCAGAGACGTCTCTGGAACAAACCGGAGACGTCTCGGCTGTCCCTGATCTGTTTTCTTCATCTCAAAAATTCTTCAATAAATTCATAAAAATTATGGAAACTTGCCTAGACATTTCTTAACAATATTCTTAATTAAACATATGAAATCCTCAAGTAAATTGTTAAGATAAATGGAATTATACTCTAGTGTTTTGTATTCATCAAAATCCATTAGGGGGTCAACAATGTCTTGTGGGTTGATCGGATCAAAGAGTTTGATTAGATCAAAGCATCAGAAAGGTTCTGATTGCTAAGTCAGGTTTAGCACTAAATTGAACCTAAATTGGATTAGAGGTATTCTAATCAGGTTAGGTCAACTTGCACCTGCACCTACTGCTGGCTAAGATAAGAAACCCAATTGGTCACACACAAGGGAATTGATCAAGGGTCTAATTGGATTAGATCATGTTTGCAAGATGAACATGCTAGCACGTGTTGCAAATCCTAGCTCCTGATTCAAATTAAATTCGAATATGATTCTTAGATTAGGTTGATCTAATATGATTAGATCATGACCTAATATGGGTTAGCCAAGAGTTGAAATCCATTTGGCTTTAATTAGACCTGATTTGATTAGGTTTAATGTTTTCTTTAAGTTGGTTAAACCCAATTGGATTGTGTGGAGTGATTGATTAAAACCCCATTTGATTTTGATAAGCTCAAAGCATTTGAGTATATCTTGTGATTACTAATGAATTCAATTGAGTGTTTCAGTGAAAATCCTGTCCAAGTGTCTCTAGATTTGGTTCATAGTATTTTGGATAAGTTAAGAAGTCTGCTGAACCAAAGTCTGAGACTCGAGTTGACTCCCGAGTATCACGAGTCGACTCCAAGCGTATCAAGTTCACTGGCACGAGCTCGAGTCGACTCCAGACTAGTACGAGTCAACTCCTGATCGCGCGAGTCGACTCCAACCCACCAACGGTCATATTGTCAGGCTGCGCAGAGTGTGCAGAACGGGCAGAAAAAGCAGTGTAACAGCTAGTTTCCGTGGGGGTTGGCTTAAATAGCCACAGAAGACTATAGCAAGGCAGAGAACAACCATTCCACTCCAAGCATTCAAGCTTTCGAGCTCTGCAACGTGCTCTTCAATGAAAAAGGAGAAGATCAGCATTTACTGCAACCAACTACATCTTCCCAGCAATTAAAGCCTCCTCCTCCTGCATTCAAGTCGACTACTCATTCGAGAGGAGACCTGAGTTCAAGAAGCCATTCCTCTACTTCAGCTTAAAAGCGTTTGAGGGCTTCTAAACTCCTCTTTTGATTATATTGTTTTACATCTGCTTTCGAGAAGCTTATTTTCCCTTCTTTCTATAACTTGTATTTACTTGGTTCAATCGGGGGATTGAATCAAGGGGATTAAGGTTGGTTGGTGAGCCAAGTTAAAAGCCAACGTGTGTAAGGGTTTGATTGTGAGCCCGGGAAAACAATCGGGGTTGGTTCTAGTCGGTGAGCCTGGAAAAACCGACCGAGTTCGTTGTGAGCTCGTAAAACAACAAGTTTGGTTGTGAGCTTGCAAAACAACCGGCTGTAATCCAAGGGGGTTATAGTGAATTCCCAAGAGAGACTTGGGGAGTGGACGTAGGAGTAAGGGGTAACTCCGAACCACTATAAAACTCTGTGTTTGCATTGGATTGTCTCTTCTCTTCTTCCTCTCACATCACTCACAGCACTTAGCATTAATTAAATAACTTGCAATAGTTTTTAATTAATCATCCATAACGTTTTAATTATCCAAATTAATTTAAAACCCAATTCACCCCCCCTCTTGGGTTGTCTATTTGGGCAACAAGTGGTATCAGAGCCAAAAACTCTTCCACTCAAGAGTTAAAAGATCAAAATGACAACCCCATTTGGATCTTCTCACATTGAGGGTCAGTCCACCCAAAGACCCCCTTTCTTTAATGGATCCGACTACTCATACTGGAAGGCTAGGATGAGAATATTCATCCAAGCCCAAGACTATGAGATGTGGACCATTGTAGTAAATGGCCCATACATCCCATCCATATATGTAGATGGTGTCAAGGTACCCAAACTAGAAACGGATTGGGATGAACATGACATGAGGAAGGCACAACTAAACTCTAAAGCTATGAATGTGTTTTATTATGCCTTAGATAGAAATGAATTCAATAGGGTCTCTACTTGCAACTCTGCAAAAGAGATCTGGGATAGACTTGAAGTGACCCATGAGGGCACGAATCAAGTTAAAGAATCCAAAATTAATATATTGGTTCATAAGTATGAACTATTTAAAATGAATTCTAATGAGACAATCACTAGCATGTTCACTAGGTTTACTGACATTGTCAATGGCCTAAAAAGCCTTGGCAAGAGCTATACTAACAGTGATCTTGTCAGGAAAATACTTCGCTGTCTACCAAGGTCATGGGAAGCCAAGGTGACGGCAATCCAAGAAGCTAAAGACTTGAACAAGCTTCCACTCGAAGAGCTCCTTGGATCCCTAATGACTCACGAGCTAACCATGAAGCAACACAGCGAAGAAGAGTCCTCCCATAAGAAAAAGGTAATAGCACTTAAATCTACTTCATCTAACAAGGACCTGTCTTGCAGTAGCAGCAGTGAAGAAGAAGAACATGAGGAAGATGATGGTGAGGCTCTTCTTGTGCGCAAGTTCAAGAGATTCATCAACCACAAGAAGTCCTATCATCAAAGGAGAGGCCCCTCAAATTTCTACCGCAAGGACAAAGGTAAGGAAAGGAAAAACGAGGGGATTGGGTGTTACGAGTGCAAGAAGCCGGGTCACATAAGAGCAGAGTGCCCCTTACTGAAGAAGGGGAGTAAGTACAAGAAGAAGAAGGCTCTTGTCACTACACTATCCGACTCCGACTCATCATCCTCCTCATCAGATGATGAACAAGAAGAGAAGGCCAATTTCTACTTCATGGCCAACGAAAACAAGGTAACTTCCGATACGCATCTTGATTTCTCTTTTGATGAACTTTATGATGCATTTAATGAGTTAATGGTAGAATATAAGGCTATAAATCTTAAGAATAAAGAACTGAAAATAGCTAATCAATCATACCTACATAAATACGATAAATTAGTTAAGGATAAGGACTTAACTTCAAAAGAAGGCGCTAGTACAACGAACGCTGCTTTGGTGCGTCCCACCCCAACTAACTAGTGCTTGACTTGACTCTCCCCCGCGCCCTATCCAATGAATAAGGAGAAGGCCGGCCTATCGATGACCGAGCCAGTCTGATCTCCTTTATACTTACCTCAATAATCACCAAAAAAAATATTGAACTTAAAACAAGCAACCAACTTTTAACTCAAAAGACTAACACCTTAACTAAAGATAATGAAAAACTAACTAAGGAATTTTCAGAACTTAAAAAATATAAACAAACCTTAGATAAGGATCTTACAAAAGAACTTAATGATCTAAAAGCAGAAAATCAAACACTAACTAAAGAACTTAACAAATACAAACCCTTAGTTGAAAAATTTACATATAGTTCTGAAAAATTAAACATGATACTAAATAGTCAACGAGCAGTATTTAATAAAGCGGGTTTAGGGTATAAATCAAGAAATAAACAAAAACTTCTTAGTAACTTCTTTGTTAAAGCTGGAGAAACTAAAACTAAGAAAATAACCTGCTTTTGTTGTGGAACTATAGGACATAAGGCAAATGCATGTGACTATAGGAAAAGTAAAACAAAAAGGAAAATTAAAAGGGTATGGGTTCCAAAAGGAACCAACTTGACTAACCATGAAGGACCCAAGAAAACTTGGGTACCTAAGATGACATGATTTGCTTGTGTAGGAGTGTCTTGCAGCCAAGGTCAACAAAAACCGCTGGTATTTGGATAGTGGCTGCTCAAGGCACATGACGGGTGATAAAGATCAATTTTTCACCCTTGAAGCTAAGAAGGGAGGTGCTGTGACTTTTGGAGACAACAACCAAGGTCATATCATTGGTATTGGTAAAGTTCAAATCACCCCTTCTACTTTTATAGATAATGTTAGATATGTTGATGGTCTTAAGCATAACTTGTTAAGCATTAGTCAATTATGTGATATAGGATATGATGTTATGTTTAAACCATCACTATGCATTATAACAAATCCTAATGATAATAGTTTAGTTTTTAAAGGAATTAGACGTGGAAATGTATATGTTGTAGACCTAGAAGATCTTGCAAAACATAACCAATGTCTAGTTGTAAATGAAACTAAAGATAATGATGCTAGTTGGTTATGGCACCGTAAGTTAGGTCATGCAAGCATGGACACAATAACTAAACTAGTTAAAAGAGACTCCGTGATAGGTTTGCCAAAATTAAAATTTGAAAAGAACAAAATATGTGAAGCATGTCAATTTGGCAAACAATCTAGGAACTCTTTTAAATCCATAAAATGTGTCTCTACTTCTAGGCCTCTAGAATTACTACACATGGACCTATTTGGTCCAACTAGAACAACAAGCCTAGGTGGAAATAAATATGGTCTAGTTATAGTAGATGATTACTCTAGGTACACATGGGTCATGTTTCTAGCGCATAAGGATCAAGCATTTTCTATGTTTAAGAAGTTCCATAAGGAAGTGACAAATGCTAGAGAGTCTTCAGTCATAGCCATTAGAAGTGACCATGGTACCGAATTCGAAAATCAATCATTTGATGAATTTTGTAGTAAAAAGGGGATAACCCATAATTTCTCAGCACCTAGGACACCACAACAAAATGGAGTTGTGGAAAGGAAGAATAGAACACTAGAGGAAATGGCTAGGACTATGTTATGTGAAAGTAACCTCCCTAAGTACTTTTGGGGAGAAGCCATTAATACCTCTTGTCACATATTAAATAGAGTTTTATTAAGACCCATTATAAAGAAAACACCTTATGAACTTTGGAAAAACAGAAAACCAAAAGTTAATTACTTTCATGCCTTTGGATGTAGGTGTTTTGTACATAATAATGGGAAAGATAATCTAGGAAAATTTGATCCTAAATCTGATGAAGGAATATTCTTAGGTTATTCTACAACTAGTAAAGCCTATAGAGTCTTTAATAAAAGAACCTTAGTCATAGAAGAATCTATACATGTAGTATTTGATGACTCTAGTGACATCTCCTCTAGTAAGAAAGTTAATTTTGATGATGATGTTGAAATACTTGAAGAAAAGATAGATGAGATGGGATTACAAGATGATAATCAAAAATTGATTGAAGAAGCATCATCAAGTCAAGAGCCTATTGTGGATCATGGGCTAACAAAAGCTTGGAGGTATGCTCACGGGCATCCTAAGGAACTCATTCTAGATGATCCATCTCAACCGGTTAGGACTAGAGCTTCACTTAGAAATCTAAATAACCATCTAGCTTTTGTCTCACACTTTGAGCCCAAACATATAGAAGAAGCCGAAAATGATGTAAATTGGATAAATGCAATGCAAGAAGAACTAAACCAATTTACTAGAAACAAAGTGTGGGATCTAGTAGAGAGACCTTCTAAATATCCAATTATAGGTACAAAATGGATATATAAAAATAAGCTAGATGAAAATGGAATTGTTATAAGGAATAAGGCTAGACTAGTGGCAAAGGGTTATAATCAAGAAGAAGGCATAGATTTTGATGAAACCTTTGCTCCCGTAGCTAGACTTGAGGCTATTAGACTATTATTAGCATATGCATGCTCTAAGGATTTCAAACTATTTCAAATGGATGTAAAAAGTGCATTTTTAAATGGGTATATTAATGAGGAAGTGTATGTAGAACAACCTCCTGGTTTTGAAAATCATCAATACCCTAATCATGTGTATAAACTGAACAAAGCACTTTATGGATTAAAACAAGCACCTAGAGCATGGTATGAGAGACTTAGTAAATTCCTATTAGAACATGAATTCTCTAGGGAAAATGTAGACACAACATTATTTCTGAAAAAGCAAAATAAGGAGATGCTATTAGTACAGATTTATGTTGATGATATCATTTTCGGTGCTACTAACAATCGCCTCTGCGAAGAGTTTGCTGATTTGATGCAGAGTGAGTTTGAGATGAGCATGATGGGAGAGCTGAACTACTTCCTCGGGCTTCAAATCAAACAATCTGAAGGAGGCATCTTCATCAATCAAGCAAAATATGTCAAGGAGATGCTCAAGAAGTTTGATATGGAAGGAAACAAATCAATCAGCACCCCCATGAGCTCATCATGCAAATTAGATCAAGACGAATCAGGTAAATCTGTAGATCAAAAACTTTATAGAGGTATGATAGGATCTTTACTATATCTTACTGCAAGTAGACCCGATATTATGTTTAGTGTTTGCATGTGTGCTAGATATCAGGCTAATCCTAAAGAATCACACCTAGCTGCAGTTAAGAGAATTTTTAAATACTTAATAGGAACTAAGAACATAGGGTTATGGTACTCTAAAGAATCTAGCCTAAACTTAATAGGGTACACAGATTCAGACTTCGCTGGATGTAAGCTTGATAGAAAAAGTACCAGCGGGTCGTGTCAGTTTCTAGGAGAAAATCTAATCTCATGGTTTAGCAAGAAACAAAACTCGGTTGCATTATCCACTGCAGAAGCTGAATATGTGGCAGCCGGGAGTTGTTGTGCTCAAATCTTGTGGATTAAACAACAATTAGAAGATTATGGCATTAAACAAGATAAAATCCCCATTAATTGTGATAATACAAGTGCCATAAATCTAACTAAAAATCCAATTCAACATTCAAGAACTAAACACATTGAGATAAGACATCACTTCATAAGAGATCATGTATTGAATGGTGATGTGTCACTCCAATTTGTTTGTACTGATAATCAATTAGCAGATATTTTTACAAAACCCCTAAGTGAAGAGAGGTTTAGCGTGCTTAGGAGGGGATTAGGAGTGATTGATCCATCCTAGTGGGAGTTTCCACTAGATTAATTGATTTTGATGATTAGAATGCGGTTAAAATAGAGTTTACATTCAATGATCATCAAATCAGATCCCAATTAGGTGATTTTCCCTCATTTGGCACGGTTATAGCATGACTTTTAGGTGCGTGCCAAGGTTAGAGACGACTCGAGTAAGTTTCAGAGCCGGCTCCTAAGGGGGAGTCGACTCGCGCATTTGCGGGAGTCGACTCGCAAAGATGGCAGCTGAGGGGGAGTCGACTCGCACATTGTCGGGAGTCGACTCGAAGTCTACAGGCGCATAAGGAGAGTCGACTCGCGCATATTCTGGAGTCGACTCGAGGTCGAGTCGACTCGCGACTCAGGGGAGTCGACTCGCAGTCGGGATCCGACTTTTTAACCCTAGGTTTGTCGTTTCGCAAACACTTTTCTTTCAAGCCGCCACTGTTCAAAAAGCCCTAGAGCCGACTCCTAGGTCTTCCCCGATCGTCTCCAACCTCTGTTCGGTCGATTTTTCACCGGTTCTTAGGGTTTTCGTCCGTTCCTAGGTCGTCTCCGGTCCGTCCCGAGTCTCCTCCGTCGACCTTTCTCCGTCCTTTAGGTGTTTCTTCCCGTTTAGGTCAAGATGCCTCGAAAGACCATGGTTAGGAAGAGGTCCCGTCCCGAGGCCGGTCCCGAGCGGCGCTCCAAGGCGCGGCACGATCCCGCGAGGCAACCACCTCCGGCTCGTTCCCCGCCTAGGGCGGTTCCCGCGAGGCCATTGGCCGGGAAGGTCGTCTCCACCGGGAGGTATGTCGATTTCGACTTCCTCTCCCGGGAAGGGTTCACCATAGGTGATAGGCTTAGAGCCCAGGGCTTAGAGTTCTTCTTTACATTGGACCTCCCCACATATCCAGGGCTCGTTAGAGAGTTTTACGGTACCGTCCATCGGGGAGATGGGGGTATCGAGGGCACAGTAGCCAGTGTCCCTGTGTTTGTCACGGAGGATCTTATTAGCCACATCCTCCACCTTCCACTAGTAGGGGTGGCTCCCGCACACCCTGAGGATAGAGTTGAGGCCCTTACGGTCGTCTTAGGGCATCCACCTCAGTCCTCCCTAGACGAGGTATCTGCTAGCTCACTTCCTGTTAAAGTGAGAATCCTTTTGAGTATTCTGTCCAGGTCTGTCTTCCCTAAGACAGGAAGATTTGATTTTGTAAATGAGAGGGACCTAGCTATTATGTCTTACATTCTTCAGGACACCCCGGTCAACTTCCCCAAACTCATATATAGGTATATGTGTGAGCCCCTAGATAGACCTAGGCTCACCCTCCCATACGGCATGATTTTTACTCTTCTCTTTAGGGAGTACGAGATTCCCATTCCTGAGAGGGAACCCTCTCGTGCATTGCGATGGACAGATCGCTTGTGTACGGGGACCATGCACAGGATGGGGTTTCGGAAGAGAGAGGGGGTATGGGTTAGGAAGTCTACCTTCACCGCTCAGACCACCAGACCTTCACCCAGTCCTGAGCCCGATTCAGACTACCCAGACCCTCCAAACCATCCAGACCTTCCATCCACTCCTCCTGCTCCTACCACCTCCGCCGGACCTTCCTCCTCGGCACCACCCTCTATGGCGGTCCGGATTGATCCTGAGCAGCTCCGGGAGCTGCGACAGGAGATAGTCAGAGAGGTGAGGGATGAGCTGCTTCGGGAGCTCCGAGGTGCGGTGCCTGCTCCCACTCCTGCACCCGTATCTTCTCAGTTGGTCCCTTCCTTGACAGCCGTGACTGACATGACGGCTCATGTACGGGAAGAGATCTACAATGTCCGGAGTTTGGTCCAGGCCCAGTTCCACAGCATGAGTGAGGTCACGAGCTCCACTCGACAGATGCGAGAGGAGATAGGTCGTGACATGCACACCACCACCGAGGGGGCCGAGCGCTTGGCGAATGTACTCATCGACAAGCTGGACGCACTTCAGACATCGGTGACTGGGCTTCAGGCATCGGTGACAGAGCTCTCCACTACACATAGCAGAGCCACCACGTCTATCATTACACAGCTTGGCCATGTCACAGATGCAGTCACCCTCCTCATGGAGCAGAGTCGATTGAGAGGAGGAGCACCATCCTCGAGAGGAGGAGCCACATCCTCGAGAGGAGGAGCCACATCCTCCAGAGGAGGAGATGCATCATCGAGAGGGGGAGATACATCCTCGAGGGGGGGATCTTCATCCTCGAGGAGACCATAGATGTTCTTTTTGCTTTGTTTTGTATTGCTTTGCTTTACGTATTGTATGCTCAAATGTATTCACATTCATATCAATACAATGAGTAGACATCTTATCTTCATTTCTGTGCCATTTGATGATTGGTTGTGCCATTGATTGTGTGTGATTACCTCCTTTTTCGTATGATGACAAAAAGGGGGAGAAATATGTATACAATATGTAAAAGGGGAGAAATATGGATGAAATATGTAAAAGAAATCAATGAAAATCAATAAAAAGACACGCAAATTTGTTCTAAGTGGATTCGGTACCTCGAGGCTCATTATCTCTCTTTTGGGGCTCCTAATGGAGTAATCTCCAGAATCTATTCAAGGGATATTCGGAGATTAGCTGAATCCTACTCAAGAACAAATTGACAGATTTTCCCTCTAAAAACAAAAAATTCAGTTCAAAAACTTCATAGCATTAAAAGGAAATTCAGAGAATCAAAACATAGTTGAATGCATATGTTGAGGGGGAGAATCTGAATTTTAATCAAGCTAAATCATTAATGACATATAAGCCAAACAATTGATTGCATAATATGAAGGCTTATATAATTCCAAATGAAAGGGGGAGCTTTAACTCCGAAATTTGCTGTTTCACTCCTTTCAAACTTGGATAAATTAAATTATCAGACATTTGAATTCATTTATGAATTTTATTTCATTATTTATTGAGCAAGTCATTTTATATATACTCAAAGTTTTGTCATCATCAAAAAGGGGGAGATTGTGGAGTGATTGATTAAAACCCCATTTGATTTTGATGAGCTCAAAGCATTTGAGTATATCTTGTGATTACTAATGAATTCAATTGAGTGTTTCGGTGAAAATCCTGTCCAAGTGTCTCTAGATTTGGTTCATAGTATTTTGGATAAGTTAAGAAGTCTGCTGAACCAAAGTCTGAGACTCGAGTCGACTCCCGAGTATCACGAGTCGACTCCAAGCGTATCAAGTTCACTGGCACGAGCTCGAGTCGACTCCAGACTAGTACGAGTCGACTCCGACTGAGAACAGAAAGAAGAACAGAAAGCCTCATCTCAGAACCTGTCAACGAGTCGACTCCTGAAGTGCGCGAGTCGACTCCAATGTTCAACGAGTCGACTCCAGGATAGTAAGAGTCGACTCCAAGAGGTACACAAAGAAAAGTCAGAGAGCAGTTTCTCGGGTCTGAGATTCGAGTCGACTCCAGTGGAACGCGAGTCGACTCCGATGGTTGGCAAGTCGACTCCAGAGAAAGCAAGAGTCGACTCTCAGCCGTACACAAAGAAAAGGTCAGAGAGCATTTTATGGACTCTCAGATTCGAGTCGACTCCCGCAATACGCGAGTCGACTCCGAGACTGTGCGACCATCGACAGACAGAAAACCATGTTACTGCCTCTGAGATTCGAGTCGACTCCCAGACAGTTCGAGTCGACTCCAAGACAAGCTTCACGTCAAAAGGCAGAAGACCAACTTTCGGAAACTGAGAGCCGAGTCGACTCCAAGGAAGTTCGAGTCGACTCCAAGACTGGATGAGCCAAAAGACAGAGAATCGGGAGTTCGGGCTCTGAGATTCGAGTCGACTCCAAGGACAGTCGAGTCGACTCCAAGGACAGTCGAGTCGACTCGAGTGGACAAAATTCAAAATTGGATCCACGGACTTTAGTGGATGAGCCGACTCCAAAATTGCCAGGTCAGCTCCAGAAGTTGGCGAGTCGACTCCGGGTCAAGACGAGTCGACTCCCAGTCGTGACGGCAACTTTAATTCAAATTTGGAACAGTTGCCGAGTCGACTCCGGAAAAGCTTGAGTCGACTCCCGCTACAGCCGAGTCGACTCCTGATCGCGCGAGTCGACTCCAACCCACCAACGGTCATATTGTCAGGCTGCGCAGAGTGTGCAGAACGGGCAGAAAAAGCAGTGTAACGGCTAGGTTCCGTGGGGGTTGGCTTAAATAGCCACAGAAGACTGTAGCAAGGCAGAGAACAACCATTCCACTCCAAGCATTCAAGCTTTCGAGCTCTGCAACGTGCTCTTCAACGAAAAAGGGGAAGATCAGCATTTACTGCAACCAACTACATCTTCCCAGCAATTAAAGCCTCCTCCTCCTGCATTCAAGTCGACTACTCATTCGAGAGGAGACCTGAGTTCAAGAAGCCATTCCTCTACTTCAGCTTAAAAGCATTTGAGGGCTTCTAAACTCCTCTTTTGATTATATTGTTTTACATCTGCTTTTGAGAAGCTTATTTTCCCTTCTTTCTATAACTTGTATTTACTTGGTTCAATCGGGAGATTGAATCAAGGGGATTAAGGTTGGTTGGTGAGCCAAGTTAAAAACCAACGTGTGTAAGGGTTTGATTGTGAGCCCGGGAAAACAATCGGGGTTGGTTCTAGTCGGTGAGCCTGGGAAAACCGACCGAGTTCGTTGTGAGCTCGTAAAACAACAAGTTTGGTTGTGAGCTTGCAAAACAACCGGCTGTAATCCAAGGGGGTTATAGTGAATTCCCAAGAGAGACTTGGGGAGTGGACGTAGGAGCAAGGGGTAGCTCCGAACCACTATAAAACTCTGTGTTTGCATTGGATTGTCTCTTCTCTTCTTCCTCTCACATCACTCACAGCACTTAGCATTAATTAAATAACTTGCAATAGTTTTTAATTAATCATCCATAACGTTTTAATTATCCAAATTAATTTAAAACCCAATTCACCCCCCCTCTTGGGTTGTCTATTTGGGCAACAGATTGGGTTTGATAGGGCCTTCACTTTTGGACCATTGGATCGCTTCCTGGATGAAGGATCTGGTCCACTGGTTGGCGCCTTCATCTGGACCATTGGATGGATTTCTGGATGAAGGATCTGGACCATTGGTCAGCGCCTGAATCTGGACCACTGGATGGCTCTCTGGATGGAAGATCTGGACCGTTGCTCAGTGCCTGAATCTGGACCATCGGTGATGGCATCTTGCTTCTGGACCATTGGATGGCACCCTGGATGATGATGCCCTGATCTGGACCATTAGATGGCGCCTAGATCTGGACCATTGGCTTTGGTTCCCTGCATTTGGGCCCTTGGATCATTAGGATTTAAGAGGGAGACATGAGAAAGAAGTTGATACACCCTTCTCCTTAGCACCCCATCATAATGGGATGCCTCTCTTGGCACATGCCTCATCATGATGAGGTGTGTGGATGGGATGCATCCCTTTATGATGCATCCCTCCATCTCTTATAAATAAGGAGGTGCCTTGGGGTTCTAAAGATCATCTAAGAAAAAGCTTCTCCTTCTCTCTCCCTTATCCCTTCTTTCTTACAAGCCTCTCTCTTTTATCCTAACCCAAGATAAGAGGGTCTTCTTTAGGACAAAAAGGCTAGTGAATGTTTTAGAGGTAGAAAGGAAGAAGGAAGTGAAGGAAAATTAGCCAATTAAATCCTTTGGAAGGATTGAACAATTAGAATCAAGTTTTGGTGGAGCTAGAGTCTTGAACCCATTCCTGTGTGGATCAACATCGGAGGGTGAACATTTGGGCACCTTAGGACATCTTCAGATATATTGGATATAACGTGATAGGTATTCTTCTATACCAAGATTATATTTTCTACATTATTTGGTTATACTATTAAGGCGATCTTGGCTTATTAGGATTTCATATAATAGGTTTTATAAGAAAATTTTATAATCCCGTATCTTCCGCTGCGCCCTAGGGCACTGGGAAACCCTAACAGTTGACTCAAGCTTTTCTGGGGTCGACTCTCTCAGGAATTTCAGAGACTTGATTTTCTGACTCCTCAGGCCGGGGTCGCCTCATGCTTTCCAGGGGTCGACCCAAGCTACAGTGGAGTCGACTACAGGTTATCTTGGGTCGGCCCTCTCAGAAATTCAGAGAGTTATTTTTCAGGCTCTTTTGGCTGGGATCGGCTCATCCTCTCTTGGGGTCGACTCAACCTGGGGTCGACTCATGGTTTCTTGGGGTTGACCCAAACTCTGTACCATTTGTGCCATCTTGTGCCAGAATGTACCAAATCATGCCAGGGTCGACACTATTACTTCTGGTGTCGATCCAACTCTGTGCCAAGTGTTCCAAGGTGTGCCAAAAGTATCAGGATCGACTCCAAACTACTTGGGGTCGACTCTAACCCTATTTTTCTGCACTTGAAGGTTAGTTTAGCACATTGAAGTAATAAAATGATATTCCAACTAAATTGATGAAGTATGGCACATTCAAGTTTCATTTCTTCAATTAACAAAAATATGGAAATACCCCTTATCAAGAAAAACTTCACTCTTAGTTTGATCAAACTGAAAATTAAATTTTCTCTGAAGTTCTTCTAGTATAATTATCCTTGGATGAGTTCTTGAAGGTCATATTAAACATTGTAGATGAGTGTATCATGAATGTATCAAGATTGTAGGATGTATTGAGAGTGTATCACTTCTCTCTTCCTTAAGTGTCTATTTACTTGATTAACTTTGTTAATTGCATTGGTACTCCATATAGCCTTCATGATTTTGTAAACATCAAAATAATATTATGATTCTCAGATCCTAATCAATTGGGAACTAATTTTACTTATTACAAGGTCTCAATCTCACCACACTTGAACTCAATTTTACTCTCATGACTCAACCAAATCCCTCACGCCCAAAGGGCTAGGATCAAGACTCCATACCCAATGGAATTAAGGGGGATGCTCCTGCATCACATGATGGTTGGCTTCTTGACCTGAGAGGCATTAAGGTCAGCTCTTTGACCAGAGAGCTGCTGAGGTTGGCTCTTGTACCTTTGTCTCCTGGTCTGGCCTTTAGAGGCGTTATGCTTGGAGGTCGGCTTTTTTAATGCCGCTATTGCTTAAAATCAGCTTGTAGGGCCACAATCTCTTTTGAGGTTAGTTTTGAAAAGCTGTCCATGTATGAGGTGAGCTTCCATACCCTTGTTCCTCGATCTAGCTTTTAGAGGCCGTTAAGTTTTGAAGTTTGGCTTATTCGGTATTTTTCTTTGGGTCGACTCTAGAAGCCATTGTTGAGTGAGGTCGGCTTATCTTCGCTTTTACCCTCTATTTGCAGCCTTAGGGGGCCATGTTGTAGGAGTTTGGCTTGGTTCGTAACCTAACACCCCCAATAGTTTGGCTTTTACTCTCTAGAGTTTGGCTTGTTAGGTCTCTCTTTTTTAGGTCACCTTGCAGGAGTTGCAATTGAATGAGATTGACTTATTCTTGCCTTTACCCCTGATCGGTTGGACTCATCATTGAGCTTGGATGGATCTAGGACTTTTTTGCATGGTTGAAGCTGTCTACATATCTGGATAGATCCAGGTCTTTTCTTCATGGCCAGAGTTTTGGCTTGAGCGCTATTTGGTTCGAGGTTGGTTGGCTTTGCTTGTGCTGGTCATCTTGTGCATGCCACTTTGATCCGTCTTAGCTAGAGCTAAGATTGCCTCCATCGGTTGGCTTTGCTCGTAATCGGTCAAATTTGGTGTGCAATTTTGATCCAACCTATTTGGAGCTAGGATTTTCTCTTTCGGCTGGCTTTGCTTGTGATTGGTCAGATCGAATATGCCACTTTCAATTCAACCTATCCTGGGCTAGAATTTTTTTCCATGATTGACTTGGCTCACTACCGGTCAGGTCGGACGTGCAACATTTGATCTAGCCAAGCTTGGGCTAGGATTTTCATCCTTGGCTGGTCTTCTGTCGGACTGGCCAAGCCTAAGCAGGACTTGACTATCCCATGAACTAGTAGCATTGGTATGTAGGGTTAAGACTAGGTATGAAGGACCCATATAGAGGCCGAGAACTTGAATCCAATTTCTTTGAGTGGAAATCTTCCAAAGCTTTGGAAGCCGAGATTTATTGTTTTCAAAAACGAATGGAAATGGATGGAAGGTACAGTGGAATTTTGGCCAATGCTCTCTCCCACATCAATCTCATGCAAAAATTTCAATAAACTGTAGAGAAACAAAAATACAATACCAGCCACCGAGCCAAGCCCTTAAGGATTGAATTGCAACAAAACCAGTTGAGGTTCATGGTCAGCATTTGATCTAAATTTATGTCACAAGATCAGGCAAGCCTCGTGAAAAGAAATTAATGAGAAGTTGCATTGATTGAAGCTGCAAAATAAGAACTACATCCATGCATCCACACAACACAAAAAGACACCATGTTTTAGCTCCCCACCACAAACACAAGCGAAGGGAATAAGAAATCGTTCGTACATTAGAAGAAAAGAAAGAGCAGGATGTGCCAAGTCTACTAGAAGGCCTCCATTCTCTCTATAACTGGTGTCTTGATGACCTGCAGTATCTGCACCACCTCGGCCATGGATGGCCTACTTGAAGGTATTTGTGACGTGCACACCAAACCTAGCTTCAGCACCGGCAGGACCTCCTCCTCTGGGAACTCCCCCATTCTCGAATCCACGCAGTCCAACACATTACCCTGCTCTAAAAGAACTCTCACTTGATCGATCAGTATCACAACATCGTCGTCTCCATACTGCACCGGCTTCCTCCCTGTCACGAGCTCCAGAATTAGTACCCCGAAGCCATATACATCGCACTTTTCGTTAATTCTCAAGCTCTGGCATGCAAGCTCTGGTGCCATGTAGCCCATGGCACTCTGAAACCGGCTACTTATAATGTGATTGTCAAGCTTTGGCAGCAGCCTTGCAAGCCCAAAGTCTGATATCCTTGGACTGCAACTCTCATCCAGGAGGATGTTGCTCGGCTTTATGTTGTAGTGTATGATAGGAGGGCGGAATGACTGGTGCAAGTAAGCAAGTCCCTTTGCCGTCCCCAGCGCAATATTGAAGCGATCAGCCCATGAGAGAGGGGGCATTGATCCAGAATTCTCATGAAGTCTTGAGTGTAGACATCCATGGGGGGCATAGTCTGAGATCAGGAGCTGCAATTGAGGAGTCCAGTAGTAGCCTTTCAGTGGCATCACATTTGGGTGCCTCGCCTTCCCCAGTATCCGGACCTCGCGATCGAAGTCGTCGTGGTACTGAATTATGTTAGAGGTCAGTAGCTTCTTGATGGCCATGATTCTCCCCTCCCCTACTGATGCCTTGTACACAGTCCCGAACACTCCCCTCCCTATCTCAGAAGCTTTGCTCAGTAGAGACTCAGCTCCACCAAACAAATCCTCTGATCTCAGATTGCTTCGAGGGCCAAACAGCACCATCTTTCCCACAGCAGGGCTCCCCGATCTTGTCGAGCTTGAACAAATGCTCTCCAAGGCATTCTCCAAGAGCCCGATCCTCCTCCGAGCTGATATGTTGAGCAGGGTGACCACTAGAACCCCAAGAACTATAACAAGAGCAGCAGATATTGCAACAATTGCTGAAACACTGAGGAACTTCTTGTGCCTGGGTATCACCGGGGTCGCCACCGTGACCAAAGTGCCTCCATTGCCATGGGGATAAGCATTCGGGTCGAGAACTAATGGCTTCGGAACATTCATCTTACACGGCTCCGTGACAAGGGGGGTGCAGAGGCCAAGGTTCCCTTGCAGTGCGCTCTGGTCTAGGCTCTGGAATACCCCTCCTGTTGGAAGCCGGCCGATGAGCCGATTGTGAGATATGTTCACTGCCAGCAGGTTGTCCAGGCCGCCGAGCAGCTGCGGTATCTCGCCGCTCAAGTTGTTGAACTCCAAATTGAGGATCTCAAGCTTCTTGAGCCGCGCCATGGATGCCGGAATCGAACTGTTCAAGCTATTGTGGGACAAGCTCCTATATTCATACCAAAAATCGATTTATAATTCTATTTCACTTCCTCATCTACGAACACATGTTTTTAGGCGGATAAAATGAAGAAAAATGGAGTCAAGGATCAAGCATTGGAGAGTGCAATATACACGAGCACTTACAGTAAGTAGAGGGAGGAACAGTTTCCGATCTCCTCGGGGATCGGGCCGCTGAGAGAATTGCTATCCAACTGAAGGACGGCGAGGCCGCCGGAGTCGCACAATTCCCCAGGGACTGGCCCATACAATGCGCTGCTGCGAAGATCTAGCACCGTTAGGTTGTGGAAGTATCCAAGCTCCGGCGGCAGCTGGGTCCGGAGATCATTCCATGAGAGGTTCAAGTACCTCAAATTGAAGTAAAGAGCCATCTCCGGGGGAATGGTCCCCGACAGCCGGTTGTCCGACAGGTCGAGCGAGTGGAGAGTCTCTGACATGCGGGCTGAGCCAGGAGGAATGATGCCTGTGAGCTCGTTCGACGACAGGTCGAGCACCTCCAGCCCGAGATCGAACAGAGCCTGCGGGATGCTCCCACTGAGCCTGTTCTTCTTCAGCCAGAGCTGGCTGAGCTTCGTGCACTCCGCTGCAGAATCCGGTATTGGTCCGGCGAGCATGTTATCTGCGAAACTCAGATAATTCAGTTCTTTCAGGTGGTCGAGCGAGGCAGGTAGGCTTCCAGTGAGCTGGTTGCTGGATAAGTCCAAGTGCTGGAGGGCGGTCATGTTGCCGATCCAGGCCGGGAGATCGCCAGAGAGCTGATTGTTCGACAAGCTGAGGAAAGTCAGAGAGGCAAGCCATTTGATGGAATCTGGGAGAGGAGCGTCGAAGGAATTGTGGCTCATGTCTAGGCTGGTCAAGTGCGGGCAGAGGCCGATGCCGACTGGGATCGGCCCGGAGAAGTAGTTTGAGCTCAGATCGAGGTTCTTGAGGTTGTGGAGATTGGCGACGGCCTCATGGAGGGACCCGGAGAAGTAGTTGCGCGAGAGGTCGAGGGCTCGGAGCCGGGAGAGAGACCAGAGCACGGAAGGGGGGGAGCCGGAGAGCTGGTTGTCGGAGAGGTTGAGGTGCAGGAGGAAGAAGCAGCGAGAGAGCGTGGAGGGGATGGGGCCTTCGAGGCGGTTCTCGGCGAGGGAGAGGTAGCGGAGGGAGGAGCAGGTGGCGGCGGAGAAGAGGGAGTCGGGGATGGGGCCGGAGAGGGAGTTGGAAGAGAGGTCGAGGGAGCGGAGGTTGGTGATGTTGCCGAGATCTTGTGGTAAGCGGCCGGAGAAGGCGTTGCGGCTGAGGTCGAGGGAGTGGAGGCGGGGGAGGAGGGAGAGGCCGGCGGGGAGGAGGCCGGAGAGGTTGTTGTTGGAGATGGAGAGGGATTCGAGGTAAGGGAGGCGGTCGAGGCCGCGGGGGAGGGGACCGGAGAGGGAGAGGGAGTCGAGGTAGAGGCGGAGGACGTGGGAAGTGGCCGGGTCACACTCGACGTGGGCCCAGCCGCAGGCGGTGGCGTCGGTCTCGCTCCATGAGGCCAGCGCCGCCGTGGGGTCCTCCAAGGCGGACTTGAACACGATGAGGCCTAACACCTCGTCGTTCAGCGGCGTGGGGAGGTCGCCATCGGCGGAGACCGGAACTAAACAAATGAACACTGACGACACAACAACAAGAAGAAGCAACTTAGCCACCATACTCATCTCTCCTCTCCTCTCCTCTCTTTCTCCTATGAAAGAAGGCTAGATATTATCTCTGGGCAGAGAGAAGAGGCTGAAACTATCCCTGTCTTCTTTTCTTCATCATGATCTAAGCCATGGAATTGGGAGGAAGGGGAGGGGAAGGGAGGGGAGGACAGATAGAAAGCACCAAAAAGGAGGACGCGAGGGGGAGGGGAGTCACGTTCTTGGGGACTGTTGGGACTCCGTCGGCTAATGAGAGGGGTGGGAAGGAGAGGGTGGGAGGAGACAGAAGCGACGCATCCAAAATAACGTGGACAGACTCGTTGCATAATAAGACATGGCACGGGAAGTGATAGAGGGGGGAAAAGGTCGTAGGCCAGGAAAGCGAGGGCACGAGCAAGGATAAAGTATTACTATTTGCTTGTGGTGTTACAGTAATCCAGAATATGTTTTGAAATTGAAATGATCCAGAAGAACCTACCAAAATAAATTGATCCATAGAGGCTACGATCGCCACGCATTAGGTATACACAGAAACTTTATATCACAATGGATCTCATAGGTCTTTAAGATTGTGTTAGGAACTAATATAAGTTTGTTCCAAGAATATATTGAAAAGTTACTGAAGAAAAAACTGAATCTAAAGACCACCATAATTGGCGGCAATAGCCATAGGAACTAGTATTACATATTTTTTCTCCATATCAAACAATAGAGGTGTTGAAATATGGGAGAAAAACGTTCCAACAAACAGCAAGGTTAGTCGTTCTGCCTAGTGAAAAAACAGGAAAGGCTTAGTCGTGTTCACATGACTTCTGTCTGCTTGGTTCCAATATAATAAAGAAAAATCAAAATGACGTATATGACACGTAATTGTCAAACTGACACCAGAGTAACATTTGTCTTTTTTTTTTTCCCCCAACTTCTCTGGCACGCTTACATCTATCCAAGCATAGTTCGCCGATTCTTCTTGACCTGATTATAAAGTGAAGCAAAAAGGAAAAGAGTTCTCAACAGCATGGTGAGAAGTTCAGCTCTCCAGAACAATTTGTTTAGAGGTGAAAATAGGAAAAGTTCAAAAATAATCATATCAAAGAATAAAAATTCAACAAAAAATAACAAATCAATGTAAAAAATAAAATGTTTATATTTTTATTTTCACATGAAAATAAATGTCAAACAATAGCAAAACTACAGTTTAACTACATCAAATACTATCATTAGTTCATATTTATAAAGGCTTTTTGAACTACTAGGAAGTAGATCACTGAATTTCTGAAAATTCAAAAATATTTGAATAATTGTTAAATTACTTCCTTTTTGCAGATTAATTCAGCAAATCATTCCCCCAAAGAATAGATACATGTTTTGAGAGAAACCAAAAAAAATAGATTTGAATAGTTTAAGAAATTATTGATAATTTGAAGATATTGTTATATATCATACTTGATAGGAGTCCCCACACGGGTAATGGATGTTGGCTTTGAAAATTGCATAGAAATTATTGTAGTTTTGAATGACGCCATGTGCAGGTTTTCTAAGTTCGGTGGTAAACAATGTTGAAGTCTCCCTGCATTCCTTCCACATCATAAGGTAACTGATTTGTCAAAAATTATCGAGAAAAAGGAAAAAAAAAAGAAGATAGAAAAAGCATCCATTTCGTCTATGCGGAGCTAACCAGAGTACCCCCTGCTGCTAGCATTTTCTGAAGTGGCTCTCTGCAGTTTGAGAACACCTGCCCTCCTAAGTCTAGTATGGCATTGATGACACATCCAATCCAAGGCGGAACAGTGTAAAAATTTAGATTTAGGCAAAGTGGACTTGATGCTTCCACGGTAAAAATTCCACCAGTATGATCAGTTGGCGTACCCGTATCCTCCAATCAGTAACCAATATGAGTGATGTTATTAGGAACAAATTTGGGGCCACGCCTCCAGCTCAATGCTTTTTTGAGTCTGGCACCACTTCCTGAACTGTGGAGATCGCATCCCGGCGGCCCTGAGGGGCACAACGTGTTGCCACGGTGGCCATGCTTGGGGGTGCGCCACCAGACGGAACATTTGCTGTTGGGAGTTAGTGAAGGGGGTCACATGCAACTAGATACTGTACTGCTTGCCTTTTTTCTGCTGGTTGCTGCCCCGTTTAGTGTCTGTAGTACCTGCTGATGCTTTCTCGACGGAGCGCATTCTGGCATTTTAAATTATATAGGTTCTTGCAAAAGGACATGGGCTTTACCGTGGTCTGCCAGACGACCAGATTCTCTCTTCACTATGTTCCGATCCATCAACTTGAGCAAAAACAATGACTGCTGTTTATTTTATCAGATAAAACGCTGGGATGGGCACGCAATTACAACACACACACACACACACAAACTCTCTCTCTCTCTCTCTCTCAAATTTAAAGTTTCTCTCACGGTTTTGAAATATCATTACCTTCCCCTAGCTATTGGGAATCTACCGAATACATCACTGACAGCTGTTTATCTTAAGGGATTAATGACGGCAGTCTTGTATTTCATTATCTAGTTCTTAGGAGTTCATGAAGATAACCTATTGACTTCCTTCGCCTGCCATGACGTGATTGTTTATGACAAGTTTTCGTGCGTAAGTAAGGTTTTGAATAACAGTATTATTCTATTATAGGGAAGCTTCACTGAATCTGTCAATAGCCACCACTTTTTGTGCCAGTTTCGAGTTTTAAATATTAAACCAATAATTGTAATGGTCATTATAACAGCATTATGATGAAAAATTATAGAAGAATAAGTGGTTATACGATGTTATGATGATCGGTGTTGTCCACATCAAAGTTAACAAAATTATTTTATTTTTTTGGTGGTACAAATTTTTGGAGGGGAAATTTTCAAAAAATAAAATTTTAAACTATTTTTTGATCAGGGAAGCCTGTCAAATAATCACCTTTATATTGCAAATCAGATGAAATAATCAATGCTGAGAAATGATTTGCTAAAAATATAATGCGTAAGCTATCTAATGTATGTGTTGTGGTTCAAATCTGGCCCGAGGGTGACCACGCTGGAGGAGTCGAAGGAGCTGTCGGAGTGCGGAGGACGACAAAGGGGAGCCACCTCCCGCGACCGACCGGGGTACCTGCACAAAGCCACCGGGCCCTCCGACGATCAAGTTAGAGTGGAGCTTAGTAGGTCCAGCGAAAAGTTCCCTCAATATTATCTATTGAGGGTTTTTATAGTCCCAGTTGTTGAAAATTATATCCTAAATGTCAATCGTCAGCATATTGATGATTAAATTTTGTAAATGAACTGACAAATTAATAAAATATTATTTGGCATTATTTATCATTTCATCTTCAAATGAACTCTTATATGATGAAGTCCTTAGAACTTATGTTATGATAAAGGAGGATTTATCTTTGAGTCCTTAAACTTGTTCGCGACCAAATGATATGTTGTTACTAGGACGACAACATTATCGAGATTAGGTCGTTGTGTGACATATACGTTGGTTGTCCTCTTAACCAAGGAGTGTGGAGACACTGTGTTGCCCAAGGTGACAAGCCAAGAGGGGGGGGGGGTGAATTGGTTTCTCTTAATTTTTACTATCTTACTTTAGTCAATTGATGAGTGAGTGAAATTAGAACAATGCACACTACAAACACACAAGAAGTATAGTGGTTCGGTGCTCTCCTAAGCACCTACGTCCACTCCCCAAGCGACCCCTTGGGAATTTACTATAATCCCGCGGATTATAGTTGGATTGTTTTCCGAGCTCACAATCCAAAAATCTTTACACTTTGGTTTTCCGGGATCACCAAAAACTTATGTTGGTTTTACGGGCTCACCAACGAACCTTCACAATTGGTTTTACGGGTTCACCAATAAACCTACACCGTTGGTTTTGCGGGCTCACCAACAAACCTTTACAAAGTGATTAATAAAAAGAAAGAAGAAAGTTGAAGCTCCTAGATGAGCAAATATAACATTTATAAGCCACAAAGAAGAGTTTAGAGAATAGTTATCGCTTGATGAGACTTCTCTCTTCTTTGTCAAGATTGCTTCACTCTTCAAGGGTGGATGGAGCTTTTAATATCTCTTGGAGTCTGCTCAACCACTTTCTTTTTGACTCTTGAATGAAGCACTTGGATGAAGAAGATTAGGGCACTCGTCTTTCTTGTGTAAGCTTTGATATTTTGCAAAAGGATGTTTTCTCTGATGAATAGTGTCACTTTAAATAGTTTCCTTCATCCATTGGACAAGCCCCAATGGTTAGAATTCAAAAACTAGCCGTTACTCACTGTTGGAAGGTCAAAAAGTACTTCTGCAGAACTAGCCATTATGCTTCTGCCCGTGCTTGGGTCGACTCAACTTTTACTGGGGTCGACCCAACTTTCACTTGGGTCGACTCAACTTTTACTGGGGTCGACCCTCTCAGAACCACAGAACCTTGCATTTCAGCCTTCCTTCACTTGGGTCGACTCAACACCTTTTTGGGTCGACTCAAGGTTCAGTTGGGTCGACTCAACTTCCACTTGGGTCGACCTTCTCAAGGTTTCCAGAGAACCTATTTTTGAATGTCATTGCCTTTGGGTCGACTCATGTTAACTTGGGGTCGACTCAAGTTTGGGTCGACTCAAGTTTCATTTGGGTCGACCCTCTCAGGATTTCCAGAGAACTGTTTTCTTGAGGCTTGAGGATTGGGTCGACTCATCCTTTTCTTGGGTCGACCCAAGTACTGTTCATCCGTGCCATTTTTGCAGAAGTGTGCCAGATGGTTTCTTGATGTGCCGGGGTCGACTCAATCAATCTTGGGGTCGACTCAATCCACACTTTGCTGCAACTTAAGGTTAGATTCATCCATATAATCAATGAAATAACCTTTAAACAATTTTGAATATATGTCATGGTAGTGCTACATACTCCAAACAATGAAAATTACTATTGTCCACTTAAGAGTATGTTTCACTTGAAACTTTGCCGTGATTAAGGTTTTTTTTAGATTTCAGCAACCGACCAGAATGGAAAAAATCCTTAATGGTTTAGAATTCACTATCCCTTTCCTATCACAAATTTTATCTCATTAATAATCATTGAAATACATCTTAATCTCATTATACTAATGTATCGAGAGTGACAGACTTATTAATGATGTATCGAATTAACTTGTAACATACTCTTAATTATTGTATTAATCATGTTGCCCAGATAGACAACCCAAGAGGGGGGGTGAATTGGGTTTTAAAATAATTTTGCAATTAAAACATTGTGGATGACTAATTAATGCTTTACCAAGATGACTAATTGATTGCTGTGTGTTGTGAATGAAATGAGAGTAAAAGAAAGAGACAAACAATCACAAACACAAGGATTTTATAGTGGTTCGGAGCTAACCCTTGCTCCTACGTCCACTCCCCAAGTCGCCCTTGGGAATTCACTATAACCCCTTGGATTACAGCCGGTTGTTTTACAAGCTCACAACCAAACTTGTTGTTTTACGAGCTCACAACGAACTCGGTCGGTTTTCCCTGGCTCACCGACTAGAACCGCCCCGATTGTTTTCCCGGGATCACAATCGAACCCTTACACGTTGGTTTTACCCTCGGCTCACCAACCAACCTCTACACACTTGATTCAATCCCCCGATTGAACCAAACAAAGACAATATGGAAAGAATAAGAAACAAACAGAAAAACTGAGCTTCTTAAAAAGCAGATTTGCTACAATATAAACTGGAGAGAAGTTTAGAGCCCTCAAACACTTTTGAGTTGGAGTAGAGTAGGGCTTCTTGAACTTCGGGTCTCCTCTTGAATGTCTGGTCGACTTGAATGCAGGAGGAGATCTCTTTCAATGTTTGGGAAGAGGTAGTAGGATGGAGTTATGGCGCTCTTCCCTCTTTTCGTTGAAAAACCACTTCCAGGGAATGAATGCTTGATTTCTTTGAATGGAATGGTTGTTCTCTGCCTTGCTACAGTCCTCTGTGGCTATTTAAGCCATCCCCCATGGAAACTAGCCGTTAGACACCTTTTTCTGCCCGTTCTGCACACTCTGCACAACCTGACAATGTGTCTGTTGGGGTCGGAGTCGACTCGCGCGATCAGGAGTCGACTCGGCTGTAGCGGGAGTCGACTCATGCTTTTCTGGAGTCGACTCGGCAACTGTTCCGGATTTGAATTAAAGTAGCTTCTTCGACTGGGAGTCGACTCGTCTTGACCCGGAGTCGACTCGCCAACTTCTGGAGCTGACTTGGCATTTTCGGAGTCGCCCATCCCATGAAGTCCATGGAGCCAATTTTCAACTTGGCCCACTCGAGTCGACTCGACAATCCTGGGAGTCGACTCGGCGCTCAGAGCCCGAACTCCCGATCTTCTGTCTTTTGGCTCGTCCAGTCTTGGAGTCGACTCGGACTGTTCTGGAGTCGACTCGGCTCTCAGTTTCCGAAACATAGCCTTCTGCCTTTTTGGTGTAGCGCTGCCTTGGGGTCGACTCGAGCTGTCTGGGAGTCGACTCGCCTCTCAGTCTCCGAAATATGGCCTTCTGCCTTTTTGGTGTCGCGCTGTCTCGGAGTCGACTCGAGTATTGCGGGAGTCGACTCGAATCTCAGAGTCTAAAAACTCCTCTCTGACTTTTTTTTTGTGTACCACTGAGTGTCGACTCTCGCTTTCTTTGGAGTCGACCTGCCAACCATCGGAGTCGACTCGCGTTCCACAGGAGTCGACTCGAATCTCAGGGTTGAAATAACGCTCTCTGACTTTTCTGTCTGTAACTCCTTGGAGTCGACTCATACTACTCCGGAGTCGACTCGGTAAACATCGGAGTCGACTCGCGCACTTCAGGAGTCGACTCGCTGACAGGTTTTAAGTTGTGCCCTTCTGTCCGTCTGTCTGTTCTCAGTCGGAGTCGACTCGTAATGGTCCGGAGTCGACTCGCGCCCGTGCCAGTGATTCTGATACGCTTGGAGTCGACTCGTAATACTCTGGAGTCGACTCGAGTCTCAGACTTTGGTTCAAACTGACTTCTTAACTTATCCAAAATATTATGAACCAAGTCTAGAAACACTTTAGACAAGATTTTCACTGAAACACTCAATTGAATTCATTAGTAAACAAGAGATATACTCAGATGCTTTGAGCTCATCAAAATCAAATAGGGTTATGATCAATCACTCCACAATCTCCCCCTTTTTGATGATGACAAAACATTGAGTATATGTAAAGTGAATTGCTCAATAAACAAGGAAATAAAATCCATAAATGAATTCAAGTGTCTGGTTATTTAATTTATCCAAGCTTGAAAGGTGTGAAACAATAAATTTTGGAATTAAAGCTCCCCCTTTCATTTGGAATTATATAAGCTTTCATATCATGCAATCAATTGTTTGGCTTATATATATTTAATGATTTAGCTTTCTTAAAAATTCAGATTCTCCCCCTCAACATATGCATTCTACTTTGTTTTGATTCTCTGAATTTTCTTTTAATGCATTGAAGTTCTTGAACTGAAATTTTTGGTTTTTAGAGGGAAAATCTGTCAATTTTGTTCTTGAGTAGGATTCAGCTAATCTCCGAATATCCCTTGAATAGATTCTGGAGATTACTCCATTAGGAGCCCCAACAGAGAGATAATGAGCCTCGAGGTACCAAATCCACTAAGAACAAATTATGTTTTAATTTTTGATTCTCATTTTGAGTTCTTTTATGTTGATTCCATTTACATATCTACTAAATATTTCTCCCCCTTTTTGTCATCATATCAAAAAGGAGGTAAGCAGAACAAATTGCACACAATTGAAGAGAATATGTCTACTCATTGTATTGATGTGTATGTAAATACATTTTAGAATACAATAAGTAACGCAAAAAAGTACATGTCAAAATAACACAAAATGATCTAAGGCTTCCTCGAGGAGGATGCGGGTCCCCGAGGCATGCGCTCTGCAAGTAATGTGACTGCATTGGTGACGTGCTCGAGCTGTCGGATAATGGCCGAGGTGGCCCTGCTATGTGTCGTATCGAGCTCGGTCACCGACTTCTGAAGTGTGTCTAGTTTGTCGATGAGCACATTCGACAAGCGCTCAGCCCCCTGAGTAGTGGTGCTCATGTCCTGTCGGACGTTATCGCGCATCTTCCGAGTGGTGCTCGAGACTTCGCTCATGCTATGGAACTGGGCTTGGACCAGGAACCGTACATTGTCGATCTCTTCCCGCACATGGGCCGTCATGTCAGTCACGGCTGTCAAGGAAGGGACCAACGCTGAAGATGGTGCAGGAGAGGGAGCAGGCACTGAACCCCGGAGCTCCCGAAGTAGATCATCCCGCAGGTCTCTAACTATCTCCTGGCGCAACTCCCGGAGCTGCTCAGGAGCGATCCGGACCTCCATGGGCTGAGGAGCTGAGGAGGAGGGTCCGGCTGAGGTGGTAGGAGCAGAAGTGGAGGAAAAGTCAGGATAATCTGAGTCTGGCTCAGGACTAGGGGAATGTCTGGTGGTATGTGTGGAGGTGGAAGACTTCCTAACCCAGGTCCCCTCTACCTTCCGAAACCCCATCCTGTATAGGGTCGCCGGACGCATGCGATCTGTCCATCGCAATGCGCGAGAGGGTTCTCCCTCAGGAATAGGGATCTCGGCCTCCCTAAAGATAAGGGTGAACAACATGCCATAGGGGAGGGTGAGCCTAGGTCTATCTAGTGGCTCACATAGGTATCTATATATCATCTTGGGAAAGTTTATGGGGTATTCTGGAGAAAGTAGTACATGAGGGCTAGGTCCCTCTCAGACACAAAGTCGAACCGTCCGGTCTTTGGGAACAAAGACCGAGAAATGATGCTCAAGAGGAGCCGCATCTCAACTGAAAGTGAGCTGGCGGACACCTCATCTAAAGGAGACTGGGGTGGATGCCCTAGAATGGCCGTAAGGGCCTCAGTCCTATCTTCGGGGTGTGTGGGAGCCACCTCTAACTGTGGAAGGTGGAGGATTTGGGCTATGAAATTCTCGGAAATAAACAGTGGGACACCGGCTACAGTTCCCTCTATTCCCCCATCCCCCCTATGGACAGTACCATAGAACTCTCTAATCAGGCCAGGATATGTGGGGAGGTCTAGGGAACAAAAGTACTATAAACCCTGGGCCCTAAGTCTATCTCCTATAGTGAAGCCCTCCCGGGAGAGATAGTCGAAATCGACGTATCTCCCGGTGGAGACCGCCTTCCCGGCACACGGCCTCGAGGGAACGGCCCTCGGCGGGAAACGAGCCGGAGGTTGTGGCCTCACGGGGTCGTTCCGAGCCTTGGAACGCCGCTCGGCACCGGTCGCGGAATGGGGCCTCTTCCGGCTTGGGACAGTGGCTTTGCGAGGCATGGTTGACCTAGAATGGGATGAGAAACCTAATGGACTATGAAAGATCGACGGAAAAAGACCTAGGGGCGGCCGGAGACGATCTAGGAGTCGGCTCTAGGGTTTTGAACAGTGGCGGCGGTGAAAATAAGTGTTTTCTAAACGATGGAGTTAGGGTTAAAAAGTCGGATCCCGACTGCGAGTCGACTCCACTGAGTCGCGAGTCGACTCGACCTCGAGTCGACTCCAAAATATGCGCGAGTCGACTCTCCTTATGCGCCTGTTTACCTCGAGTCGACTCCCGACTGTATGCCATCGTTCTCGAGTCGACTCCCGTAAATGTGCGAGTCGACTCCCCCTTACGAGCCGACTCTGAAACTTGCTCGAGTCGTCTCGAACCCTGGCACGCACCTAAAAATCATGCTATGTTCGTGCCGTATGAGGGAAAATCACTAAGTTATGATCTGATTTGATGATCATTGTAAAGAAACTCTAAATTAACTACAATCTAATCATCAAAATCAATGAACTAGTGGAAAACACCACTAGCATGGATCAATCACTCCTAATCCCCTCCTAAGCACACTAAATCTCCTTTACTTAGGGGTTTTGTAAAAATGTCAGCTAATTGATCATCAGTACTGTTGCTGGTGGTCCAAACCGAGAACGATTGGCACAGCAGTGTGAACGGGGTTCCGTTTGAGTTGCCTTGGTTGGTGTTGATTGCGCTCCACCTTCCACCGAGAAACCTGCAAGCAAGCCTCGCACCACCACTGGGGTAGTGGGGCCCCTCCGACGATCAAGTCAGAGGAGATTGGAGGAGAAGGAGAGATAATAGTAGCAAGTAAGAGAATGCTCTGGAAGTTCTCGCTTACCCCCCCTCCTCCCCCCAGCCGCATATATACCAGGCTGGGGGGTCTTTCAGGGGGGTTCGTCATCGTGGGGCACGATGGAGCTGCCACTGACACGGCCGTTACAGGGCGTCGTGGGGCAGCGCTGGGTACGGCCATGACAGGGCGTAGTGGAGCTCCGCCTTGTACGGCTGTTACAGGGGATCGTGGAGCAGCGCCAGATACAACCGTTGCAGGGAGTAGTGGAGCAGGAGGCTGCTGCGTGCCTCTGGGGAATAGCCTGTCGTTGTCGAGAGATGTCCGACTCGGGGTCGGGCTGCGGAGACGAAGATGTCCGACTTGGGGTCGGATTGCTGGATCAAGGGGCTGCCGACTCGGGGTCGGGCTGCGGAGCCGAAGATGTCCGACTCGGGGTCGGATTGCTGGATCAAGGGGCTGCCGTAGTCTTCCTGGCGCGCGTGCCGGTCACGTGGGGCATGGTGGCTAAGTTCCCCCGTAACAGTAGCCCCCCACTTCCGAGCCTGGAACCAGAAGGGGAACGGGTGAAGGGAGTGATGCTTCGAGATTGCCGCCATCCCTCGGAGAGGCGCGCGCGCTTCGAGCTCCCCGCCTTCTTTATGGCGTATGGCGGTTGTTGCTGAGTTGTATGGGTCTCGGCCCTGAAACAATGAAAGTTAATGCAAATAGAGTTTCTTCATTTCACTTTCGTCCTTCTTCTTTTTAACTCTTGGTAGCGTCTCGCTGACTCCCGACTCTTGAAATTCTTCTGGCGCTAGGCCAGGTATCTGAGGGTTAGGCCTCAGGAAATTCTTCCGGCGCTAAGCCAGGCATCCGAGGGTTAGGCCTCAGGAACGTCTTCCGGCGCTAAGCCAGGCATCTGAGGGTTAGGCCTCAGGAACTTCTTCCGGCGCTAAGCCAGGCATCCGAGGGTTAGCCCTCAGGAAATTCCGCTCGTTGGTCGGCCAAGGCTGGCGCAAGCCGAGGCGACCGGTCGGGGCTTCAGGCTAGTTTGCTCCCGGGATGATCATCGGGTTAGCCTGGCATCCGAGGGCCAAGCCTCGGGAGATTCCGCTCGTTGGTCGGCCAAGGCTGGCGCAAGCCGAGGCGGCCGGTCGGGGCTTCAGGCTAGTCTGCTCCCGGGATGATCATCGGGTTAGCCTGGCATCCGAGGGCCGAGCCTCGGGAGATTCCGCTCGTTGGTCGGCCAAGGCTGGCGCAAGCCGAGGCGACCGGTCGGGGCTTCAGGCTAGTCTGCTCCCGGGATGATCATCGGGTTAGCCTGGCATCTGAGGGTTGTCAGGCCTCAGGAAATTCCGCTCGTTGGTCGGCCAAGGCTGGCGCAAGCCGAGGCGACCGGTCGGGGCTTCAGGCTAGTCTGCTCCCGGGATGATCATCGGGTTAGCCTGGCATCCGAGGGCCGAGCCTCGGGAGATTCCGCTCGTTGGTCGGCCAAGGCTGGCGCAAGCCGAGGCGACCGGTCGGGGCTTCAGGATAGTCTGCTCCCGGGATGACCATCGGGTTAGCCTGGCATCCGAGGGCCGAGCCTCGGGAGATTCCGCTCGTTCGTCGGCCAAGGCTGGCGCAAGCCGAGGCGACCGGTCGGGGCTTCAGGCTAGTCTGCTCCCGGGATGATCATCGGGTTAGCCTGGCATCTGAGGGTTGTCAGGCCTCAGAAAATTCCGCTAGTTGGTCGGCCAAGGCTGGCGCAAGCCGAGGCGACCGGTCGGGGCTTCAGGCTAGTCTGCTCCCGGGATGATCATCGGGTTAGCCCGACATCCGAGGGCCGAGCCTCGGGAAATTCCGCTCGTTGGTCGGCCAAGGCTGGCGCAAGCCGAGGCGACCGGTCGGGGCTTCAGGCTAGTCTGCTCCCGGGATGATCATCGGGTTAGCCTAGCATCCGAGAGCCGAGCCTCGGGAAATTCCGCTCGTTGGTCGGCCAAGGCTGGCGCAAGCCGAGGCGACCGGTCGGGGCTTCAGGCTAGTCTGCTCCCGGGATGATCATCGGGTTAGCCTGGCATCCGAGGGCCGAGCCTCGGAAAATTCCGCTCGTTGGTCGGCCAAGGCTGGCGCAAGCCGAGGCGACCGGTCGGGGCTTCAGGCTAGCCTGCTCCCGGGATGATCATCGGGTTAGCCTGGCATCCGAGGGCCGAGCCTCGGAAAATTCCGCTCGTTGGTCGGCCAAGGCTGGCGCAAGCCGAGGTGACCGGTCGGGGCTTCAGGCTAGTCTGCTCCCGGGATGATCATCGGGTTAGCCTGGCATCCGAGAGCCGAGCCTCGGGAAATTCCGCTCGTTGGTCGGCCAAGGCTGGCGCAAGCCGAGGCGACCGGTCGGGGCTTCAGGCTAGTCTGCTCCCGGGATGATCATCGGGTTAGCCTGGCATCCGAGGGCCGAGCCTCGGGAAATTCCGCTCGCTGGTCGTGCGCCTGTCGCTTGCCGCCCGACGGGATTTCTCCATGGCCAGCTGCGATCGCGTTTCTTCTCCTCTCCAAGCGTCGCCTGGGGAACACCAGATGGGCACTAAATGCTAATTGAGGGGTTACCTAGGAAATCGGATCGCCAGTTGCTGCTTGCGAGGAGTGTCAGTTAAGCGACCGCGATACGCGCGTTCTTCGAGGCGGATGCGGCCTGGGCGCGAGCGGAGATATGTGGACCTAGGGGTACAGGCCACCCGGAGTGTCCTGCACAAAGAATGCGATTAAGGAGAATAACGCTTAGAAAATCGCGGGAAGATACGCCTCGAGAGCCGGATCGGCTCCGGATTCAATGCGCCCGCATTTATTGGAGCCACCCGCATCGGAACGACCGGGGGGCCGCAGTTTGGCTATAAATATAGGTGCAGGTGCGATGGAGCCTGCCAAGCCGGAGCTGTTCAGGTTGCCATGGATCGTGGGCCTCCTCTCCGGCGCATGGTTGAGAGACCCCTACCGAAGGAACGGGAGGCGCGCCCTTCGCGACTTCCGCCAACTAGCCGTTTCATCTGGGATAAACAAGGAGGTTCTCCCCGGCGGAACTCCGCTCTAGGCGTTTCATCCGGGATCACGTCTCCCCTCCTTGAAGTTCAGCCTCCCGATTGAGCTCCGCGCCAGACGCTTGAACCGGGACCGCGCCTCCATATGCTCTTCTCCCTTGTATTCCTTCTCTCCCCTAACACTGGGGACGACCGGAATATCCCTTGGAGGTGGCGTTCCCCTGGAGGCAGCGGGAGCTTCTTCTGCGGCGGCTCCTCGTTTTTTTCGTGAGGCGTGGATGGCGCCTCTGGGTAGGAGCAGTGTGGACTTCTCCTTCGTCCACTTCTTCTTCATCCGCGCTGGCTCTTCGTCTTTTTCGTGAGACGTCGATGGCGCCTCCGGTTGGAAGCACCCACTTCCGGTAGGATTGCAGCCGCTTCGGATGGAGGTTTCGGGATCCCAGATCTTCAGCTCCTCGGAGTCTCCACCTCTTCTTTACTTTCTTTACACCCTAATTTCCCTCTGGGAATTCCTTGTAATCACACGAGCACGCCATTGTAACCAGAAATTATTGAAATGAAAAGTGTTATACATTTTTGAACTGTCTTTCTGGCATTGTCGTTCTACTGGTAATACATCCGCAGGTTAGTGGAATTCCAGCTCCTTGGAATTTCTCGACCATCTAGGGCCTCCAACTGGTAGGAGCCAGGTCGGTTTACCCAGCGAACCCTATACGGGCCTTCTCCCAGGAATCTTCTTCATCTGTCTCGGGACCGGGAGGTCCTCCCGCCCCTTGATTTCCATGAGGATCTGGGCCCGGGGAGTCAGGAGAGGAGTGTACCGGTTGAAACGTCGGGGCGGAGAACGAGGGCGTAGGGCGCCGTGGTTCCTCGCCGGCGACAGGCTTCTGCGCCGACGTTGAGGCGTCGGGCTCCTCCTCTGGTGTGCCTCTTTTCGCCTTTTCTTCCCGAGCTTTGGAGGGATCTCGGCGGCCTCCTTGCTCCGGTGGGCGGCCGCCTCCTCGGCGTCCGCATACTGGTTCGCCCGGGACAACAGCTCCGGGAAGCTCCGCGGCAGGCGTTTGTCCAGGGAGAAGGTGAGTCTGCCCTTTCGGAAGCCACGCTTCAGGGCTGAAAGAGCCACCTCCTGGCTCAGGTTCCGGACTTCCAGCGTAGCCTTGTTGAAGCGGGTAAGATAATCCCGCAAGCTTTCTCCCTCGTTTTGCCGGACATCAAAGAGGGAGTCGGAGACCAGTCGCCGCCGGCTACTGACGGCGAAATGGGTGATGAAGAGGCGAGTAAACTGGTCGAAGGACTGGATTGAGTTAGCTTCCAAGCCGGCGAACCACGCCCTTGCCGGGCCACGGAGGGTCGCCGGGAAGGCCTTACAGAGGAGAGGATCTGATGCTCCGTGGAGGAGCATAAGGGTCCTGAAACTCTTGACGTGATCCCGCGGGTCCGCCGCCCCGTCATAGGGCTCGATCGCCGGCATTTTAAACCCCGGCGGATTTGGGGTCCGCAGGATCCTCGAGGCAAGCGCCGGCTGGGAGGAGATCTCCAAGTCGGCGAAGGGATCTTTGGAGTGGCCCTTCAGGACCTGGAGTTGTCGGTGGAGATCGTCCACCCGCCGGTCCAGGGAGCGCGACCGATGGGTGGGAGACAAGGAGCACCGAGAGGGGGACCGACTGGAGCGCGGGTTCCTTGAGGACTGGGGGGTCTGGGAATGCGCCCGGGCCCGCCTCTCGTACCCCGCGCAGCTCCGATGGGAGCAGAATGGACCGTGCTCGAGAATCTTCCTCGCGCCGGCGCTCCTCCCCATGGGAGAGGAAGGAGCGCGGGTTGAGGAGGACAGGTGAGCGCTCAGGGAGCAGCGGCTCCTGGGCCCGCTGCGGCGCCCGAGACATCACACCCTGCAGGTTCTGCACTGCCTGCGCGAGGGTGCGAACCTGCTGGGCTAACTGGTCGAACTGAGCGGCTTCGACCATCTGAATGGGAGGTGGAGCGGTGGAGTGTTGCTGAGAATGTGTTGGAGACGCAGCGGCCTCCCGGCCGGAGGCGCGAGAGGCCCCGCGACCGGAGGCATTGGAAGCTCCACGACCACCTCGCCGTGCCATTACGATCGCTCTGAGATTCGGGGCCCTCCTCTAGCGCCAACTGTTGCTGGTGGTCCAAACCGAGAACGATTGGCACAGCGGTGTGAACGGGGTTCCGTTTGAGTTGCCTTGGTTGGTGTTGATTGCGCTCCACCTTCCACCGGGAAACCTGCAAGCAAGCCTCGCACCACCACTGGGGTAGTGGGGGCCCTCCGACGATCAAGTCAGAGGAGATTGGAGGAGAAGGAGAGATAATAGTAGCAAGTAAGAGAATGCTCTGGAAGTTCTCGCTTACCCCCCCCTCCTCCCCCCAGCCGCATATATACCAGGCTGGGGGGTCTTTCAGGGGGGTTCGTCATCGTGGGGCACGATGGAGCTGCCACTGACACGGCCGTTACAGGGCGTCGTGGGGCAGCGCTGGGTACGGCCATGACAGGGCGTAGTGGAGCTCCGCCTTGTACGGCTGTTACAGGGGATCGTGGAGCAGCGCCAGATACAACCGTTGCAGGGAGTAGTGGAGCAGGAGGCTGCGGCGTGCCTCTGGGGAATAGCCTGTCGTTGTCGAGAGATGTCCGACTCGGGGTCGGGCTGCGGAGACGAAGATGTCCGACTCGGGGTCGGATTGCTGGATCAAGGGGCTGCCGACTCGGGGTCGGGCTGCGGAGCCGAAGATGTCCGACTCGGGGTCGGATTGCTGGATCAAGGGGCTGCCGTAGTCTTCCTGGGCGCGCGTGCCGGTCACGTGGGGCATGGTGGCTAAGTTCTCCCGTAACAAGTACAAACAAATTGTAGTGTCACATCACCATTCAGTACATGATCTCTTATGAAGTGATGTCTTATCTCAATATGTTTAGTTCTTGAATGCTGAATTGGATTCTTAGTTAGATTAATGGCACTTGTATTATCACAATTAATGGGTATTTTATCTTGTTTAATGCCATAATCTTCTAATTGTTGTTTGATCCATAAGATTTGAGCACAACAACTCCCGGCTGCAACATATTCAGCTTCAGCAGTAGATAATGCAACCGAGTTTTGTTTCTTGCTAAACCATGAGATTAAGTTTTCTCCTAGAAATTGACAAGACCCGCTGGTACTTTTTCTATCAAGTTTACATCCAGCAAAGTCTGAATCTGTGTATCCTATTAATTTTAGGCTAGATTCTTTAGAATACCATAAACCTATATTCTTAGTTCCTATTAGGTATTTAAAGATTCTCTTAACTGCAATTAGATGTGATTCCTTAGGATTAGACTGATATCTAGCACACATGCAAACACTAAACATGATATCAGGTCTACTTGCTGTAAGATACAATAAAGATCCTATCATACCTCTATATAGTTTCTGATCTACAGATTTACCTGATTCATCTTGGTCTAATTTGCATGATGAGCTCATGGGGGTGCTGATTGACTTGTTTCCCTCCATATCAAACTTCTTAAGCATCTCCTTGATGTATTTGGCTTGATTGATGAAGATGCCCCCTTCAGATTGTTTGATTTGAAGCCCGAGGAAGTAATTCAGCTCTCCCATCATGCTCATCTCAAATTCACTCTGCATCAAGTCAGCAAATTCTTCGCAGAGGCGATTGTTAGTAGCACCGAAAATAATATCATCAACATAAATCTGCACTAACAACATATCTTTGTTTTGCTTTTTCAGAAATAGTGTTGTATCTACATTACCCCTAGAGAATTCATGTTCTAATAGGAATTTGCTAAGCCTCTCATACCATGCTCTAGGTGCTTGTTTCAAACCATAGAGTGCTTTGTTCAATTTATATACATGATTAGGGTATTGATGATTTTCAAAACCAGGAGGTTGTTCTACATATACCTCCTCATTAATATACCCATTTAAAAATGCACTTTTTACATCCATTTGAAATAGTTTGAAGTCCTTAGAGCATGCATATGCTAATAATAATCTAATAGCCTCAAGTCTAGCTACAGGAGCAAAGGTTTCATCAAAATCTATACCTTCTTCTTGATTATATCCCTTTGCTACTAGTCTAGCCTTATTCCTTATTACAATTCTATTTTCATCAAGTTTATTTTTATAAATCCATTTGGTACCTATAATTGGATATTCAGAAGGTCTTTCGACTAGATTCCATACCTTGTTTCTAGTAAATTGGTTTAATTCTTCTTGCATTGCATTTATCCAATTTACATCTTTTTCAGCTTCTTCTATGTGTTTGGGCTTAAAATGTGAAACGAAAGCTAGATGAGTGTTTAAGTTCCTAAGGGATGCTCTTGTCCTAACGGGTTGAGATGGATCATCTAGAATTAATTCCTTAGGATGCCCGTGAGCAAACCTCCAAGCCTTAGTTAGCCCATGATCTACTATAGTCTCTTGGCTTGATGATGCATCTACAATTAATTTTTGATTATTATCTTGTAATGTCATCTCATCTATCTTTTCTTCAAGAATTTCAGAATCATCATCAAAGTTAACTCTCTTGCTAGAAGAAATATCACTAGAATCATCGAAGACAACATGTATGGATTCTTCTATAACTAGGGTCCTTTTATTAAAGACTCTATATGCTTTACTAGTTGTAGAGTACCCTAAGAATATGCCCTCATCAGATTTAGAATCAAATTTTCCCAGATTATCTTTCCCATTATTATGAACAAAACACCTACATCCAAAGATATGAAAATAGTTTACCTTTGGTTTTCTGTTTTTCCAAAGTTCATAAGGTGTTTTCTTTATAATAGGTCTCAATAAAACTCTATTTAGTATATGACAGGAAGTATTAATGGCTTCTCCCCAAAAGTACTTAGGGAGGTTACTTTCACATAACATAGTTCTAGCCATTTTCTCTAGAGTTCTATTTTTCCTCTCCACAACTCCATTTTGTTGTGGTGTCCTAGGTGCAGAAAAGTTGTGTGTTATCCCCTTTTTACTACAAAATTCTTCAAATAAATGATTTTCAAATTCGGTACCATGGTCAATTCTAATAGCTATTACTGAAGTATCCCTAGCATTGGTTACTTTTTTATGAAATTTCTTGAAAACTGAAAATGCTTGATCCTTATGAGTTAAGAATATGACCCAAGTGTATCTAGAATAATCATCTACAATAACTAGACCATATTTATTTCCACCTAGGCTTGTGGTTCTAGTTGGTCCGAATAGGTCCATGTGTAGTAGTTCTAGAGGTCTAGAAGTTGAGACACAATTTATAGATTTAAAGGAGTTCCTTGATTGTTTGCCAAATTGACATGCTTCACAAATTTTATTCTTTTCAAACTTTAATTTTGGCAAACCTATCACAGAATCTTTTTTAACTAGTTTGGATATTGTGTCCATGCTTGCATGACCTAACTTACGGTGCCATAACCAACTAGCATCATTGTCCTTAGTTTCATTAACAACTAAGCATGGGTTGTGTTTGGCAAGATCCTCAAGGTCTACAACATACACATTCCCACGTCTTATTCCTTTAAAAACTAAACTATTGTCATTTGGGTTTGTTACGATGCATAGTGATGGTTTAAACATAACATCATAGCCTCTATCACATAATTGACTAATGCTTAATAAATTATGCTTAAGACCATCAACATATCGAACATTATCAATAAAAGTAGAAGGGGTAATTTGTACTTTACCTATACCAATGATGTGACCTTGGTTGTTGTTTCCAAAAGTCACAGCACCTCCCTTCTTAGCTTCAAGGGTGAAGAATTGATCCTTGTCACCCGTCATGTGTCTTGAGCAGCCACTGTCCAAATACCAGCAATTTTTGTTGACCTTGGCTGCAAGACACTCCTACACAAGCAAATCATTAATCTTAGGTACCCAAGTTTTTTTGGGTCCTTCATGGTTAGTCATGTTGGTTCCTTTTGGAACCCATACCCTTTTAATTTTTCTTTTTGTTTTTCCTTTTCTATAATTGCACACATTTGCTTTATGTCCTAGAGTTCCACAACAAAAATAGGTTATTTTCTTAGTTTTACTTTCTCCTGCTTTAACAAAGAAGTTACTAAGAAGTTTTTGCTTATTTTTAGGTTTATACCCTAAACCCGCTCTATTAAATACCGCTCGTTGACTATTAAGTATCATATTTAATTTTTCAGAACTATATGTAAATTTTTCTACCAAAGGTTTGTATTTTTCAAGTTCTTTAGTTAGTGTTTGTTTTTCTGCTTTTAGATCATTTAGTTCTTTTGTGAGATCCTTGTTTAAGATTTGTTTATGGTTTTTAAGTTCTGAAATTTCTTTAGTTAGTTTTTCATTATCTTTACTCAAGGTATTAAATTTTTGAATTAGGAGTTGGTTGCTTGTCTTAAGTTCTAAATTTTCTTTGATGATAAAGTCCTTATCCTTAACTAATTTATCATATTTATGTAGGTATGATTGATTAGCTATCTTTAGCTCTTTATTCTTAAGATTTATGGCCTTATATTCAATCATTAGTTCGTTAAATGCGTCATACAATTCATCAAATGTAAAATCTAGATGCGATTCGGACGTTACCTCATTTTCATTGGCCATGAAGCAGAAGTTGGCCTTTTCTTCTTGTTCATCATCCGATGATGATGATGATGCGTCGGAGTCCGATAAGGTGGTGACAAGTGCTTTCTTCTTCTTGTACTTGCTCCCCTTCTTTAGTAGAGGACACTCAGCTCTGATGTGCCCCGGCTTCTTGCACTCATAACAACCAATCCCCTCATTTTTCCTTTCCTTACCTTTATCCTTGCGATAGAAATTTGAGGGGCCTCTCCTTTGATGAAAGGACTTTTTGTTGTTGATGAATTTTCTGAACTTGCGCACGAGAAGAGCTTCATCATCATCTCCCTCATGGCCCTCTTCTTCACTGCTGCTACTGCAAGACAAGTCTTTGTTAGATGATGTAGATTTAAGAGCTATTACCTTTTTCTTATGGGAGGACTCTTCTTCGCAGTGTTGCTTCATGGTTAGCTCGTGAGTCATTAGGGATCCAAGGAGCTCTTCAAGTGGAAGCTTGTTCAAGTCCTTAGCTTCTTGGATTGCCGTCACCTTGGCTTCCCATGATCTTGGTAGACAGCGAAGAATTTTCCTGACAAGATCACTGTTAGTATATGATGACCCAAAAATTGATTTAAAGATTAATTTTGATGATCACAAAACCTTGAAGTATAATTACTAATGTTTGTGTTGCAAGAAGAAAGATAATTTATTTTGCAAGGAACATAGCAAGTTGGAAAAATACAAGAAGGCCTCAAAAGCTCTCAAGAAAAGTTAGAAGAAAGCTACAATTTATTGGCCCAAGTTTCAAGTTCAAAGGATTTAAGTTGGAGGAGCAAATTCAAAGAAAGATTCAAAAGAATAGTCCTCGAGTCGACTCCGGGAAGTTTAGAGTCGACTCTGGCACTCTAGAGTTTCAAGAAACAGTGCTCGAGTCGACTCCGGGACTCTACGAGTCGACTCCGACTGAGAACAAACAAAAAATAGAAAGTTGATTTTCAGCGCTACAGTGATCTCGAGTCGACTCCAACTTCAGTGCTACAGTGCGGAGTCGACTCCCAGCTACAGTGCCGACAGACTACTATTCACAAGTGACTTCTGTTTCAGCCGAGTCGACTCCTACTTCAGCCGAGTCGACTCCAGCACGCTGGGAGGCATAACGGCTAGTTTTTTGTTGATTCCAACGGCTCTATTTTTGTCTCTAACGGCTAGATTTTTGTTTCCATTCCCTCTAAAGCTATAAATTCAAGAGGAGAGCTAGGAAAGAGGGTATGGAAGTGGGAGAAAATATTTAGGGAAGAGATTTGAAAGAGATTACAAGGGAAATCTCCCATAAGCACAAAAGGGCCATTCAAAGTAAAATAGAGAGAAGAAGAGCATCCAAGTGAATCCCAAAGCTTCCTCTCCATCCGTGTGCTGCCTCGGAGATCCTCTACTTCGTGCAAAATCAGAAGAGGGTCAAGTGAAGAAGAAGCCGAGTTCCTCCATCTACAAATTAGTTTGAGGGCTTCTTCTCTTTTCTTTACTTATTTATATTTGCTATATTTGCTTATGTGAGAAGCTTGTATTTGATTTAAACTCTTGTTCTAATATCTTGTAACTTGATTCAATCAAGGGATTGAATCAAGGGGTTAAGGTTTGTTGGGGAGCCAAAGGAAAAACCAACGTTGTAAGGTTGTGGTTGGTGAGCCTTTGGGAAAACCAACTGGGTTGATTGTGAACCCGGAAAACAATTGTTGTAAGGTTGTGGTTGGTGAGCCTTTGGGAAAACCAACTGGGTTGGATTGTGAGCCCGTGAAAACAATCGGTTGGTTCTAGTCGGTGAGCCTGTGAAAACCGACAGAGTTCGTTGTGATCTCGTAAAACAACAAGTTGGTTGTGAGCTTGTAAAACAACCGGCTGTAATCTGAGGGATTATAGTGAAATTCCCAAGAGGTCTTGGGGAGTGGATGTAGGTGCTGGGATGCACCGAACCACTATACTTTTGTTGTGTTTGTGATGCTCTTTGTTATCTAACTTTCTCACTCACTTACTTACTTAGATACATTGCTTGCTTAACTCTTCTCCGTGCATCCTTTAGTTGCAAGCATATTCAATTTACTTAATCAAGTCTCATTCAATATAACAACATTAAGACTCATTGTATTGAATTGCATACTTGGGCAAACTTAGACTAATCTTTTATTGAGTCCGCTGCTTAATAGTTGATTAGATTAGAATCATACTCTTGCTAAGTTTAAATTCCACTATGCATCCATACAACTTAGCTTAATTAACTCTAAAAGATTAGAAGTAGTTGAAAAGTTTTTAAAAGACCCAATTCACCCCCCCCCTCTTGGGTTGTCACCTTGGGCAACAAGTGGTATCAGAGCAGGTGCTCAAGATTAATTATTGATCTCACGATCAAGAGCCAAAGATCATGACAACTCAAATAGATGGTTTTCTAGGAGAGGGACAGTTAATTGATAGGCCTCCACTGTTTAATGGCATAAACTACACATATTGGAAAGCACGCATGCGCATTTTTATTCAATCACAAAACTATTATTTATGGAAAATCATAATAAATGACCTTCACACACTCTCTCAAACTATTAATGAAAAGGACTTAGCACAATTGAATGCTAATGCTATGAACATATTATATTGTGCTATTCATGAAACGAACTTTAATGAAATTTCTGCATGCTTATCTGCTAAGGAGATCTGGGATACTTTAGAAAATATTTATGATAAATCTCAGATTAGCTCACATGTGCTTCAATTGCGTACTAACAATGAGATTGCAGAATCCTCCACAGTAGCCGAGTCGACTCCTAGTTTGTCCGAGTCGACTCCTAGAGAAGAACAGTCTGAAAGGCAGAGACACAGTCTTGAAGACCCTGTGAACGAGTCGACTCCAAGTAGTTCCGAGTCGACTCCCAAGTTAGCCGAGTCGACTCCGACAAGGCCCGAGTCGACTCCGAGGCAGAACAGTTCAAAAGACAGAGAATCATCTTTTAGGCCTCTGAGAACGAGACGTCTCCCGAAGATCTCGAGTCAACTCTCAAGTCAGTCGAGTCGACTCCAAGTAAACCCGAGTCGACTCGAGGAAGAAAGAACAACAAAAAAATTTAAAAGCTTCCTAAAGACAAAGAAGAAGAGGAAGCAAGAAGAAAGAAAGAAAGAGATAAAAAGGAAGAAAGTTTTGACCAAGGAAGAGTCAAGCAAGAAATTAAAAGCTAGAAGCAACAATGAACTACAAAAGGTAACTAACTTATGTTTTATGGCACTAGAAGATAAAGTAGAATCTGAATCTAATGAATTTCATGAAGAATATTCTTATGATGAACTATTAAATGCTTTTCATGATTTGTATAGTGAATGTAGAAGATTAGCTCTCAAAAATAAAAATCTTAAAAAGCTAAATCTCGAAATCTCAAAAGAAAAAAATTCTATTGCTGAAATATATGACAAACTAAATTCTGAAAATGAAAGCTTAAGGTTAAATTCAGAACAATTGATTCAAAAAAATCAGAATTTAATTAAAGAAAATCAAAACTTAAATGAAGAAATTAACCAATTAAAATCTTTTATTAACAAATTCACTGTAAGTTCAGAAAGATTAAAAATAATGTTTGAAAGTCAATATGTTGCTTATGATAAATCAAAATTTAGCTTGACTCCTTTACTTAATAATAAATCTCTAGAGAAAAAGGTTATCAATTCACCAAGCAAACCATTAAATAAGATAACTTATTTCAAACATAAAAAGAATGGGCATAACAACTTTACCTATCGTTCTAACATAATTAAATCAAGTGGTAAAGTTATTACAATTAAACAAATCTGGGTTCCAAAAGGAACCATATGTCCTAACTCTCAAGGACCCAAGCAAGCTTGGGTACCCAAAATGAAAATATGAGGATGTAGACATAGATGTGCCAAGATACCCATGGAACAAATAGATTCATACAAATGGGTGTTCTAGACACACGTCAAAAAAAAATGAAACTTAAAACATACTTATGAAAAGTAATTTTAAATAATAATAATAATAATAATAATGAAATCAGTAATCCTTGCATCTCATCATTATTTTTGCTTTAGTATTTGATTAAAATATGAATTGCATGTATTGATCAATTTTGTGATATAGAAAATACTTTTGGAAATATAATCAAATCACTTCATTTTATAGTATACTTTACTCACTATTGGATAAGTTGTTAAATGATTAATCAATTTATTAAGAATAACTCTATGAATTCTCTATATGCTTGATTGAGAGTTTTTATCCATGGCATTATTGTTTATTGATCATAGATATGATAATGTGTACTTGGTGTGCTTTTGAATATATGCACTATGAATACCAAGATTAAAGAAACCATCTTTGGCATATAAAATCAACTCATGCTAGTATGTACTTAATCTCAAAAGACCTTGCCATTGGCTTACTTAGATTATCTTCTGAAAGGTCAAAGTTTGCTATGCATGCTAACTAAGAAAACAAACAAAAATCAATTTCTAAATCTAAAGATATTGTTTCCATCACTAAGTTTTCAAAAGCTTACATTGGATTTGTTCTTGGCAAATAAAATTGAAATATTTTCTGTATTTGCTAAATCTTGTAAAAGTGTTTCAAATGATAAAGGTTTCCAAACTGTGAAGATAAAGAGTATAATGGCACAGTGTTGAAAACCAAAATTCTGATAAAGTTTATACAGAAATTAATTATTTCAGCACCAAGGACACCTTAAGTAAAATAGGGTTAATAGAATTCTTGAAGAAATGAAAAAGACAATTGTGTATGATAGTCATCTACTCAAATGATTTTTAAAAGCTATCATCACTGCTTGTCATATATATGATTTCTATTAGTTCTATTTTTGATGAAAACTCCTTTTGATCTTCTGAAAAATGAAAAATGAACCATTGCATATCTTTCATATTTTTCAGTCGTACATGTTATTATGAAAATAATGCCAAATCTGATAGAGATATGTCTATCCTTGGATATCATTCATCAAGCAATGCATATAGAATATTCAATGAAAAGATTTTAGTTGCAGAAATATCAAGTCATTTTATTCTTTATAAGACTAATGATTTATTATCAAGATACTAAGATCAAATTATATATGTATATGGTTAATCTTTTACATATAACAATCTAAAAATATGTTAATAATTAGAACCAAATTGAGTTTTTCAGAAATGCACTTAATGAAGAAAAATTGATGACTACTAAAAGACTAAATCAAGAAAAGATGAAATAGATCTTGATGAAATTCTTGCATGATTAGAAGTAAAGATCACCATCATCATTTGCTTGCTTTATGAGCTTTATAGTCCATCAAATGAGTGTGTAGAATGGACTCCTATGTGCTTACTTTATTAAAGAAGATATATGTTAAATAACCACCATATTTGAAAACACTCATTACAAATATGATAAAGCAATATATGATTTGAAACAAGCATCAAAAGCATGATATATAAAAGCTTAAGTAACCTTTTTGATAGAAAGTAATAGTGATAAATCTATGCATCAAAAAGAAGAATTTGTGATATCTTATTTGCTCAAGGCATGCATTGATGACTTCATTTTTTGGTTCTACTAATGAAGAGTTATATGAAGATTTTACTAAGCTCATGTAAGGTGAGTTTGAAATATGTATGATGAATGAATTAACATCTTCTCTCAAACTCCAAATTAAGACAAACAAGAAAGGGGATCTTCATTGACCAAAGTTAGTCCACAAGAAAACTCTTATAGAAGATTGGCATGAAGAAGGTATGTCTATGACCCCATCTTGTAGAATTTGAAAAGGATGAGCAAAGTAGATCTATTGTTTTAAAGCTGTATTGAAGCATGATAGAATAATTATTTTATCATACAGCTAGTAGACCAGATTGTATTCTCATTATGTGACCTTGTGCAAGACTTCAATCTAACTTTAATGAATCATATTTTATTGATAACAAATAAATCATAATCTGAATTTTGATAGAAACAACTGTTTAAGATAAGTTGATTAAAACTTAGCTAGCGTGTCTTATTGATAATTATCTTAAGTAAATAAAATCTAAACTAAATCGATTTTGAAAATAAGAAATTGATTTGACCTTGATAAATCTTCCTATTGCCTCACATGCTTGTCCTTGAACTATCTTGGTTAATGAAACTATCTCTTTAGTTCAAGTGATATGTGCTTGCTTATATTTAGGCAATCTCTTGAGTAAAGTGACTCAATATTCAACTATTGTCATATCTTATATTGAGTCATCTAGTTAGAAATATGTTGGATGAATGGTTTGTATCTTAAAGAAACTAAAGACTTTCTTTCAAAAAAGAAAAGGAGTTTGTTAATAATGCAGGATCCTTGAGCAAGAAAATGAGAGATCTCAACTTGAAGGATATCTCCATGTAAGATACAATAAACATTCACATGCAAACAAGAGAGAGGACCTTCTTCAGCCAAAAGTTCATACATAAGAAATCTATTAGGTATTTGACTTGAAGAATGCAGAATGAATCGGTAATTTTAGATACCTCTCTCATAAATTAGCTAAGCAAAGTCAATAACTTAAATCTTATTGTGGCATGATTAAAATCTTTAAATATTAATTTCTAGATATCATGTCTATATATGCATTAATTGACTTATGCTTTTAGAAATTGTTTCATGGTTTGCTCAAACTAAAATAATTCTTTGCCTATATCATAACCATGAAATATACAAGTAAATGCTTAAAATTTTGATTTAAAATAACTTGTGAGAAGTTATGAATCCTTGAGCACAATGAATATGTTGTTTGCATGATATACATTTATATGATACATAAGATTATTTCTTTATTCTGCTCTTTCATGTAAATTACTTGAGAATAACAAAAAGAGAGAGAGATAAAGAAAAGAAAATGGATATTATTCAAGAGAAGTAAAATCTAAGTAAAGGCAAATACTCCAATCTTAAGAAAAAGCAAAACAAGCATAATATATTCGGCACATTTGTGAGACTTGTGTGAGCATTCTTTTGGAAGGGATAAAATCTGTAATTAATTACACTTAAACAGGGAGAGTTTGAAGTAAACATTTTAACATTTCTATATTGCTCATCATAGGGATGGTGCCAATGGGGAGGCTAGTGGTAGTACCCGGCACTATTTGACCCAACTATTCGGTGTAGGGCATATTAGGGACGGCACAAGAGGGAGGCTAGTGGTAGTACCTCGTGCCCCTTCCCAACTCCACCGGATAGGGAGCAAATAGAGTATAGAGCATAAGAAAGTAAACATGAAAGACAAAGTTAATGAAAGTATATAAGAAGAATCAAGTCAAATTTTTTTTAATCACTTGAAAACACAATTTAGGGATGAAATCAATGCAAGAGTATATTTAAATAGGGAGAGTTTTATTTGAAAAGAATTGATTTTGATCATTGACATGCTTGTTATTTTAATACATGACTTAACACATAATATATTTTGCATGTGGCATGATGTCTTGAATTATGGGCTCTCAATATTTTGTAATGCTCCATGCTTGGACAATTTGATTGAATGTTTAAAATACTACATAAATTTTTGTTTGGTATTATTGAAAAGAAATACTTCACAATCATTGTTAAAATCTGAAAGGTGAATAAATTTGTAAAAAGGAGAAGAGAAGGATATCTCTATTTAGGCAAAATGAATTGAGTTTGTTTTATCCTTCAACTTGCTTGACTTTGGTATATAATGTTCAAATTCATACCAAAACTCAACTTAAATGCAAATATTCTGAATATGCTCTTATATGTTTGAAATATGTGTTTTCAATCGTAATGATTTAAGATGAGCTACAATGTGGAAGATACATATCTCAAATTATGACTTTGAAAGCCTCTTTTGAAAATCTTTATGAAATTCAGAATCTGATTTTATATAAAAGCTTAAACTTAACTTAAAAATGCTTATATCGTTACATCATTATAACCTTAGTTATATGCTTCAATGATCGTGTCATTTTGAAGAATAACTCAATATGATTTCTAAATGAAAACTTTAACACAAGAAAAACAGAATTAATTTTAATGCCTTGGTTGATTGTCTCGATACGCATCCGAAACATATCTTTTCTTATCGTTAAAATGTACTAATATTGGTCTAAATGATGTGTCTTTCAATGATCTTGATTGCAAACAAATATTTTTTAACTATATGATTTCATTTTGATATTAAAAATTTATTGGGCTTCATATTTACATTGCTGAAAAACTATGATTAAGAAATTGAGATCTATAACTATATATATATATGTATATTCTTAAAAGAGTGAATGATCTTAAGTCTAGAAATATTTCAGCTCACTCAAATGACTCTTAAAAGAAAGAAAATGTAAGTGCTTTTGAAAGAATTTGAGCTTCAAATGAATCATTTTCTGATTAATATTTCAGTACATTTTCTCAAAGATTAAGAGGAAGCATAACTTATTCTTGAAAGATTAAAAAGAGTGATTGCTATAAATTTTGAATAGTTCTAGATTACTCTACATTCTCGATATCATAGAATTTCAGTTTTATTCACGCTTGTCATTAAAATCTGAAATTCAACAAAAGAAAAGAATGATTAAAGAGGAATGCATCTTTTGAGGGGGAGCTTTAGATATTCAGTATCTTATCCTAAAGTTACTTTAATTTGATGCATACCTTAATTTTTATGGATTGATTTTGATGAACCTCCTTATATTGCAAGACTTGCTTTAATTATATAATAAGTTTATACCTTGAGATGAGTTCTATAAAGGTTGTCTTATCTCAAACCTTGAGTCTTATGAAAATAAGCTGAAACTTATAGAAAATATTTTTTTGAGATTGACAATTTTATTGAACATTATTTTCAAATTCTAAACTCTTAAATGGAATGATCAATTGAGGGGGAGAAAGAAAATTTCAGAAGGAGAGATCTTATGGAACTTAATCGCATAAATCTATAACTAAAGGAGAGAGAAAAAATACTAAATGAGATGTGATCCTAATACTCTCCAATATGTATCATTTGAAATTTAAATTTGAAAATCTTTATGATACACCTTGAGGCTTGTTATTTGGTTAGTATATCTTATGCATCAATCATGAACCAAATTACAATTCAAACAGTTGATCTTAAGAGCCTCTAGTTTAATGAAATAGAGGAAGAATAATGTGTTGAATTTTCTTGAGTATCTCTTAGAAAACCTATTTTTGGAATTCACTAATGAGTTCTTATTGGCTTATTCTTTAGAACTTCAATTTAGTGCCAATTTATTATTATATGTACCAAAATGTGCTTCTTTTTAAAGGAATAAAGTCTTTAAAAGAGCTTTAAAAGAACCTTCAAAGCTTTCATTTTTATGTATACTCTAAGATATATCATAAATTGCATGAATTCATGTTTTAGTATTTATTCCACAATATTTTTACACCATTAAAAAAAAAAAACCTTTACAATCATACTTAATATATTGCTCTTATACTCTGAAAATTAGTTAAATTGCTCTCATGTTGCTAAAATACTTAATATATTGGGCAAAAGATCTTAAATGAACAAGCTTTCATATTTATTATTAAAGAATGGTGAGATTTTCATTCGTGCTTTCTTTGAATATCATTCTTGGTACTTCTTGAATTAACTTGAGAAAGATTCCACCTACACTTGATTTGAAAACTATCTTTGGAACCACATTCGATGTGTTCTCACTATAATTGGCTCTGATCTATGCTCATTAATCTTTTTCTAACATTATTGCCTTGAGTTATATGATTCATATTCTTGCAATAATTTGACATGCAAATCAGAGTACAAAAAGAAAAAGAAATATTTGAGTATTCTTATCTTTGTGCTTAATGTTTCATTATCTTGCAACCTTTTTGATGTTGTCAAAAAGGGGGAGAAATATCTAAGTATATGCTCATAATGCTTTATGTTGTGAATTGAATACAAATCAGCTTAAATTGAAATATGTTGATTGTGTTAAGCTGAATAAATCTAAAGCATTATCATGAAGTATGTTTTTAAATATATATGTTTTCTACTTCATGCAACTTAGCTATGCATTACTTCTAGAACACATTATATTTTATATTGCATATACTCCAAGTTTTGTCATCATCAAAAAGGGGGAGATTGATGACCCAAAAATTGATTTAAAGATTAATTTTGATGATCACAAAATCTTGAAGTATAATTACTAATGTTTGTGTTGCAAGAAGAAAGATAATTTATTTTGCAAGGAATATAGCAAGTTGGAAAAATACAAGAAGGCCTCAAAAGCTCTCAAGAAAAGTTAGAAGAAAGCTACAATTTATTGGCCCAAGTTTCAAGTTCAAAGGATTTAAGTTGGAGGAGCAAATTCAAAGAAAGATTCAAAAGAATAGTCCTCGAGTCGACTCCGGGAAGTTTAGAGTCGACTCTGGCACTCTAGAGTTTCAAGAAACAGTGCTCGAGTCGACTCCGGGACTCTACGAGTCGACTCCGACTGAGAACAAACAAAAAACAGAAAGTTGATTTTCAGCGCTACAGTGATCTCGAGTCGACTCCAACTTCAGTGCTACAGTGCGGAGTCGACTCCCAGCTACAGTGCCGACAGACTACTATTCACAAGTGACTTCTGTTTCAGCCGAGTCGACTCCTACTTCAGCCGAGTCGACTCCAGCACGCTGGGAGGCATAACGGCTAGTTTTTTGTTGATTCCAACGGCTCTATTTTTGTCTCTAACGGCTAGATTTTTGTTTCCACTCCCTCTAAAGCTATAAAATCAAGAGGAGAGCTAGGAAAGAGGGTATGGAAGTGGGAGAAAACATTTAGGGAAGAGATTTGAAAGAGATTACAAGGGAAATCTCCCATAAGCACAAAAGGGCCATTCAAAGTAAAATAGAGAGAAGAAGAGCATCCAAGTGAATCCCAAAGCTTCCTCTCCATCCGTGTGCTGCCTCGGAGATCCTCTACTTCGTGCAAAATCAGAAGAGGGTCAAGTGAAGAAGAAGCCGAGTTCCTCCATCTACAAATTAGTTTGAGGGCTTCTTCTCTTTTCTTTACTTATTTATATTTGCTATATTTGCTTATGTGAGAAGCTTGTATTTGATTTAAACTCTTGTTCTAATATCTTGTAACTTGATTCAATCAAGGGATTGAATCAAGGGGTTAAGGTTTGTTGGGGAGCCAAAGGAAAAACCAACGTTGTAAGGTTGTGGTTGGTGAGCCTTTGGGAAAACCAACTGGGTTGATTGTGAACCCGGAAAACAATCGTTGTAAGGTTGTGGTTGGTGAGCCTTTGGGAAAACCAACTGGGTTGGATTGTGAGCCCGTGAAAACAATCGGTTGGTTCTAGTCGGTGAGCCTGTGAAAACCGACAGAGTTCGTTGTGATCTCGTAAAACAACAAGTTGGTTGTGAGCTTGTAAAACAACCGGCTGTAATCTGAGGGATTATAGTGAAATTCCCAAGAGGTCTTGGGGAGTGATGTAGGTGCTGGGATGCACCGAACCACTATACTTTTGTTGTGTTTGTGATGCTCTTTGTTATCTAACTTTCTCACTCACTTACTTACTTAGATACATTGCTTGCTTAACTCTTCTCCGTGCATCCTTTAGTTGCAAGCATATTCAATTTACTTAATCAAGTCTCATTCAATATAACAACATTAAGACTCATTGTATTGAATTGCATACTTGGGCAAACTTAGACTAATCTTTTATTGAGTCCGCTGCTTAATAGTTGATTAGATTAGAATCATACTCTTGCTAAGTTTAAATTCCACTATGCATCCATACAACTTAGCTTAATTAACTCTAAAAGATTAGAAGTAGTTGAAAAATTTTTAAAAGACCCAATTCACCCCCCCCCCCTCTTGGGTTGTCACCTTGGGCAACAGTATAGTTTTTGCCAAGGCTTTTTAGGCCATTGACAATGTCAGTAAACCTAGTGAACATGCTAGTGATTGTTTCATTTGAATCCATCTTAAATAGTTCATACTTATGAACTAATATATTTATTTTGGATTCTTTGACTTGATTCGTGCCCTCATGGGTCACTTCAAGTCTATGCCAAATCTCTTTTGCAGAATTGCAAGTAGAGACCCTATTGAATTCATTTCTATCTAGTGAACAATAAAGCACATTCATTGCTTTCGTATTGAGTTGTGCCTTCCTAAAGTCATGGTCATCCCAATCCTTTTCTAGTTTGGGTACATTGACACCCTCTACATAGATGGATGGGATGTATGGCCCATTCACTATAATGGTCCACATCTCATAATCTTGGGCTTGGATAAATATTTTCATCCTAGCCTTCCAATATGAGTAGTCGGATCCATTAAAGAAAGGAGGTCTTTGGGTGGACTGACCCTCGATGTGGGAAGATCCAAATGGGGTTGTCATTTTGATCTTTGACTCTTAGGGTAGAAGAGTTTAGGCTCTGATACCACTTGTTGCCCAGATAGACAACCCAAGAGGGGGGGGTGAATTGGGTTTTAAAATAATTTTGCAATTAAAACGTTATGGATGACTAATTAATGCTTTACCAAGATGACTAATTGATTGCTGTGTGTTGTGAATGAAATGAGAGTAAAAGAAAGAGACAAACAATCACAAACACAAGGATTTTATAGTGGTTCGGAGCTAACCCTTGCTCCTACGTCCACTCCCCAAGTCGCCTTTGGGAATTCACTATAACCCCTTGGATTACAGCCGGTTGTTTTACAAGCTCACAACCAAACTTGTTGTTTTACGAGCTCACAACGAACTCGGTCGGTTTTCCCTGGCTCACCGACTAGAACCGCCCCGATTGTTTTTCCGGAATCACAATCGAACCCTTACACGTTGGTTTTACCCTCGGCTCACCAACCAACCTCTACACACTTGATTCAATCCCCCGATTGAACCAAGCAAAGACAATATGGAAAGAATAAGAAACAAACAGAAAAACTGAGCTTCTTAAAAAGCAGATTTGCTACAATATAAACTGGAGAGAAGTTTAGAGCCCTCAAACACTTTTGAGTTGGAGTAGAGTAGGGCTTCTTGAACTTCGGGTCTCCTCTTGAATGTCTAGTCGACTTGAATGCAGGAGGAGATCTCTTTCAATGTTTGGGAAGAGGTAGTAGGATGGAGTTATGGCGCTCTTCCCTCTTTTCGTTGAAAAACCACTTCCAAGGAATGAATGCTTGATTTCTTTGAATGGAATGGTTGTTCTCTGCCTTGCTACAGTCCTCTGTGGCTATTTAAGCCATCCCCCACGGAAACTAGCCGTTAGACACCTTTTTCTGCCCGTTCTGCACACTCTGCACAACCTGACAATGTGTCCGTTGGGGTCGGAGTCGACTCGCACGATCAGAAGTCGACTCGGCTGTAGTGGAAGTCGACTCATGCTTTTCTGGAGTCGACTCGGCAACTGTTCCGGATTTGAATTAAAGTAGCTTCTTCGACTGGGAGTCGACTCGTCTTGACCCGGAGTCGACTCGCCAACTTCTGGAGCTGACTTGGCATTTTCGGAGTCGCCTCATCCCATGAAGTCCATGGAGCCAATTTTCAACTTGGCCCACTCGAGTCGACTCGACAATCCTGGGAGTCGACTCGGCGCTCAGAGCCCGAACTCCCGATCTTCTGTCTTTTGGCTCGTCCAGTCTTGGAGTCGACTCGGACTGTTCTGGAGTCGACTCGGCTCTCAGTTTCCGAAACATAGCCTTCTGCCTTTTTGGTGTAGCGCTGCCTTGGGGTCGACTCGAGCTGTCTGGGAGTCGACTCGCCTCTCAGTCTCTGAAATATGGCCTTCTGCCTTTTTGGTGTCGCGCTGTCTCGGAGTCGACTCGAGTATTGCGGGAGTCGACTCGAATCTCAGAGTCCGAAAACTCCTCTCTGACTTTTTCTTTGTGTACCACTGAGAGTCGACTCTCGCTTTCTTTGGAGTCGACCTGCCAACCATCGGAGTCGACTCGCGTTCCACAGGAGTCGACTCGAATCTCAGGGTCGAAATAACGCTCTCTGACTTTTCTGTCTGTAACTCCTTGGAGTCGACTCATACTACTCCGGAGTCGACTCGGTAAACATCGGAGTCGACTCGCGCACTTTAGGAGTCGACTCGCTGACAGGTTTTAAGTTGTGCCCTTCTGTCCGTCTGTCTGTTCTCAGTCGGAGTCGACTCGTAATGGTCCGGAGTCGACTCGCGCCCGTGCCAGTGATTCTGATACGCTTGGAGTCGACTCGTAATACTCTGGAGTCGACTCGAGTCTCAGACTTTGGTTCAAACTGACTTCTTAACTTATCCAAAATATTATGAACCAAGTCTAGAAACACTTTAGACAAGATTTTCACTGAAACACTCAATTGAATTCATTAGTAAACAAGAGATATACTCAGATGCTTTGAGCTCATCAAAATCAAATAGGATTATGATCAATCACTCCACAAATCATCAAAATACCACTATCATCCTCTCACTGGTATGCCATACAGGTGAAGTGTAGGAGTACATTTCACTGAACGTGACCAATTTCGGAACGCTCTACTGTCAAGAGATGTTCCGAGTGGATATGGGTATAAGTTTGGCCCTCTGACCTGAGATCGCAACCTGTGACTAGCAAGCAACTCACTGTACTTTGGTACCGGACTACCTGAATTTCTAATTCAGTGACGGAAGGTCACTGGGTGCAGTCAAGTACTTGCGTAGTCAGTTGTGAGTCGAGATGGAATTTACCCCTCCTGGAAACAGGAGATAATGTCTTGTGATTAATTTAGCAAAACCTTGGCCAGGGTAATCCTAGTGAGGAGTCACGGGATATCTAAAGTTAATCACATAATGGATATACTAATTATAGGGTTGACAGTGAGCTCTAAGTCATCCTGGCATTAGGAGTCAAAGGGACTGAATTATACAGTAGCCATAGTCTAGGGTTCCATAATATTTGCTTCGCATATATTCGGCCTATCCGGACGTCGGGTACCATTGCTAGATTGTCATATTGATTAGTATAGGAAGACGTTCCTATACTATTGGCTTAGGTTCGAACCTATGAGGTCACACGCATAGAAGTTTTTAGGTTGATCAAATGGTTGATTGATGATTAAGAATTATTCAGGGGTAATTTCGTCAATTCGATTGACAAATTATTCAAAGCAAAAGTTGCATTAAAATAATTATTGAATTATTGGAGGATTAATTAGAAATTAGATTGCTAATGAACTCAATTTGATTGAGTAATTGGGCTTAGGTTGAGCCAAATTGAATATGATTCAATTTGGGCTGCATCAGGATTTGACCTAATTGGATTGGGTTCAACCCAAGTAGATTGAGCTTGACCCAATTGATGAGACTTGACCTAATTGGATTGGGCTTGATCCAAATCAATTAGAAGACCTTATTTGATGAGGATTATGAGTCCAAATAATTAAAATCGGATAAAAAAAAGAATCCCTAAATTTTAGGAACCCATCCTTATCTTCTTGGAGAAGAATGACATCTTAATTTGTCCCCAATATTTTCCATGCCTATCCTCCTTATTTTTGGCCAAAAATTGGCGTGAGAAGAGAGGAGGCGTGGGGCTATATTTTCTATAAAAATGGCACCTTAAATCTTTATAGAAAGATTTAGATGAATTTCCTAATTTGTAGGGATTGCATGGTACATGAAATAGGGTGGTCTGTGGCTGAACTTTGGATGCATGAATTCCTATCTTTTAGGGATCTAAAATGCACAAAATTTGGATATGTTTATCTCCTCTTAGCTGCCAAACCACCAGAATTTTTTGGGAATTTTATCATCCAAATTAGTTGGCTAAATTAGGTGTGAGGCATGGGGTGGTCTTTTGGCTATAAAAGACCCCCATGCCTTGGGTTCAACATATACCATATTTAGAGGTTTCAAAAAATTCTGAAAAAAATTCTTTGAGGGCCTCCATCCCTTCTTCTCCTTCTTCCTCACATCCATCCTCCATCTTCTTGAAGAACAATCAAAGGTTGAGTGTTTAGAAGGAGAAAGCTTCAGCCATTGCAACGTTCCTGCGCGAGCTAGCACTCCCACGGAAGACGATCTACCTAAGGCTTCGCGTGTACTTCTCATAGAGGCCATTCATGTGCATGGCTGCGAAGTCAAGGATTAGATCCACAAGTTTCTTCTATCATAAAAGGTATTAATTCCACATCAATATTTTATTTTGGAGTCAGGGTCTAGGTCTGATTCTCCGAGGTTTTACCCTCCTTTGGGGCTCCTCACGGAGTTATCTCCAGAATCCATTCGATGGATATTCGAAGATTAATCGGAATAGAGTGTTTACTTTTTAGATCTGATAGTTAATCATGCATGAATGTTTTAGCATAATTGTTTAAATGATTCCGGCATAATCCGAAGTGTTCTTAAGGTGCTGATTTCTAGATTTGATCTTGTAAGCATGCATGAATTAAATTGTTTGATTTGGTTTTTCCGCTGCATTTTTGTTGCCCAAAAAGACAACCCAAGAGGGGGGTGAATTGGGTTTTAAGTAATAATTGCAAATTAAAACTTAATGAGTAACTAATTAAACCTTATTGCAAGTGGATTAATTAGTTTACTATATGCAGTGGATGAAGGGAATGGGAGAGACAATTATACAATCACAAACACAAGATATTTTATAGTGGTTCGGAGCTAACCCTTGCTCCTACGTCCACTTCCCAAGCTTCACTTGGGAGTTCACTATAATCCCTCGGATTACAGCCGGTTGTTTTACAAGCTCACAACCCAACTTATTGTTTTACGAGATCACAACGAACTCGGTCAGTTTTCACAAGCTCACCGACTAGAACCACCCGATTGTTTTTTCGGGATCACAATCGAACCCTACACGTTGGTTTTACCCTTGGCTCACCAACCAACCTTCACACCCTTGATTCAATCCTCTGATTGAATCAAGTAAGAAAAGCAATTTGAAAAGAGTACAAGGATAGCTTCTTGAAAAGCAAATATAAACAATATTAATAAAGAAGAGTTAGAAGCCCTCAAACAGATTTTTGAATGTGACGAAGGGGGCTTCTCAAACTCTGCAACTCCTCTTGAGTGTGCTGAAGATTTGCTGTCAGAAGGAGAGCCTTGAATGCGAGGAGGACGTTTGGAGGATCGACTTTTAATGCACTTCTTTCTTCTTTCACTGGTATTTACATTTGAGAAGCTTTGGTAGGTGGAAATCTCTTTTGCTTTGAATGGAGTGTCTCTCTCTCTTACTCTATTACTGTTCACTCAGGCTATTTAAGCAATCTCCATCGAAAACTAGCAGTTAGACACACTTTTAGAGCCGTTCTGCACAATCTGCAACTTCTGACAAAATGTCCGTTGGGATCGGAGTCGACTCGCTCGATCTGGAGTCGACTCGGCTGTTGCTGGAGTCGACTCATGCTTTACGGGAGGCGACTCGCCCACTATTCAAAATTTGAAATAAAGTGTTGTCCCGTTCTGGAGTCGACTCGGCCAAACCTGGAGTCGACTCGCCAATGTCCGGAGATGACTCTCCCTTCTGGAGACGACTCGTTTTTCAGGAATCCAAAGATCTTTCTTTCGGATTTACTTCCTCGAGTCGACTCGGATTCTCTTGAAGTCGACTCGGCTCTCAGAGCCTGAAAAACTAGTCTTCTGTCTTTGGAGTTGAACTGCCTCGGAGTCGACTCGCACTTTGCTGGAGTTGACTCGGTTCTCAGACACCGAAGTTGGTTCTCTGACTTTTAGTCTTGCATTCCTCTGAGAGTCGACTCTTGCTTCTTTAGGAGTCGACTCGCCAAACGTCGGAGTCGACTTGAGTTCTTCTGGAGTCGACTCGGTTCTCAGAGTCCAAAACAACTTCTCTGTCTTTCTATCTGTTACTCCTTGGAGTCGACTCGAAACTATCGGGGGTCGACTCGGCAAGCATCGGAGTCGACTCGAATTCTTCAAAAGTCGACTCGGTGACAGGGTCTGAGATTCATCTTTCTGTCCTGCTATCTGTTCTCAGTCGGAGTCAACTCGCAGTGTGCCGGAGTCGACTGGAGCCTGTGCCAGAATGTCTGAAACACTTGGAGTCGACTCGAAATCTTCCAGAGTCGACTCGAGTTTCAGCCTTTGACTTAAGCTGATTTCTACATGCACTCAAAAGAGGATTCTTACAAATTTTGCCTGATATTCTGGATTGAATTCATTAGTATAACATAAAATATACTCAATGGCTTTGTGCTCATTAAAATCAAATAGGGTTATAATCAATCACTACACAATCTCCCCCTTTTTGATGATGACAAAACATTGAATATTTTTGAAGTGAATTGCTCAATCATTCAGTAAAAGTTTTGAAATGAATTCAAATGTCTGATTATTTTAATCTATCCAGAATTGAAAGGTATGGATCGGTAAATTCTGAAATTAAAGCTCCCCCTTTCATTTGGAATTATATAAGCCTTCATATCATGCAATCAATTGTTTGGCTTATTTGTAGTTAATGATTTCGCTTTCTTAAGATTTCAGATTCTCCCCCTCAACATATGCATTTAATTTTGTTTAGATTCTCTGAATTTTCTTTTAATGTCTTGAAGCTTTTGAGCTTAAATTTTTGCTTTTAGAGAAAAAATCTGACAATTTGTTCTTGAGTAAGATTCAACTAATCTCCGAATATTTCTTGAATAGATTCTGGAGATTACTCCTTTAGGAGCCCCAATTAGAGAGATAATGAGCCTCGAGGTATCGAATCCACTTAGAACAAATTTGTTGCCCAGATAGACAAACCAAGAGGGGGGGGGGTGAATTGGGTTTTAAAATAATTTAGCTATTTAAAACGTTGTGGATGACTAATTAAAACTATTGCAAGTTGTTTAATTAATTGCTATGTGCTGTGAGTGATATGAGAGTAAGAGAAAAAGAGACAATCAATCACAAACACCAAGTTTTATAGTGGTTCGGAGCTAACCCTTGCTCCTACGTCCACTCCCCAAGTCTCACTTGGGAATTCACTATAACCCCTTGGATTACAGCCGGTTGTTTTCCAAGCTCACAACCAAACTTGTTGTTTTACGAGCTCACAACGAACTCGGTCGGTTTTCCCTGGCTCACCGACTAGAACCGCCCCGATTGTTTTCCCGGGATCACAATCGAACCCTTACACACGTTGGTTTTACACTCGGCTCACCAACCAACCTCAATACCCTTGATTCAATCCCCCGATTGAACCAAGTAAAGACCAGGTGAAAATAAAAGGTACAAACAGAAAACACAGCTTCTCAAAAAGCAGATAAATAACAATATAAACAGAAGAAAAGTTAGAAGCCCTCAAACACGTTTGAGTTGGAGTTGAGTGGGGCTTCTCGAACTTCGGGTCTCCTCTTGAATGTGTGGTCGACTTGAATGCAGGAGGAGGCTTCTTTAATTGCTGGGAAGAGGAAGTTGGATGGAGTTAATGCCGCTCTTCCCTCTTTTAGTTGAAGAACAGGTTGCAGAGATTGAATGCTTGATTACTTTGAGTGGAATAGTTGTTCTCTCCTTTGCTACAGTCCTCTGTGGCTATTTAAACCAACCCCCACGGAAACTAGCCGTTAGAGACCTTTTTCTGCCTGTTCTGCACACTCTGCATAGCCTGACAATATGTCCGTTGGTGGATTGGAGTCGACTCGCGCGATCAGGAGTCGACTCGGCTGTAGCGGGAGTCGACTCATACTTTTCTGGAGTCGACTCGGCAACTGTTTCGGATTTGAATTAAAGTAGCCTCTTCGACTGGGAGTCGACTCGTCTTGACCCGGAGTCGACTCGCCAACTTCTGGAGCTGACTTGGCATTTTCGAAGTCGGCTCATCCCATGAAGTCCACGGAGCCAATTTTCAACTTGGCCAACTCGAGTCGACTCGACTGTCCTGGGAGTCGACTCGGTGCTCAGAGCCCGAACTCCCGATCTTCTGTCTTTTGGCTCGTCCAGTCTTGGAGTCGACTCGAACTTCCCCGGAGTCGACTCGGCTCTCAGTTTCCGAACTTAAGTCTTCTGCCCTTTTGGTGTACCGCTGCCTTGGAGTCGACTCGAGCTTTCTAGGATTCGACTCGGCTCTCAGACACAGCAGATTGGTCTTCTGTCTTCTTTGGGGTCGCGGTGTCTAGGAGTCGACTCGCGTATTGCGGGAGTCGACTCGAATCTCAGAGTCCGAAAAACGTTCTCTGACTTTTTCTGCCTGTGACTCCTAGGAGTCGACTCATACTACCCTGGAGTCGACTCGGTGAACATCGGAGTCGACTCGCGCAGTTCAGGAGTCGACTCGCTGACAGGTTTTGAGTTGATGCTTTCTGTTCGTCTGTCTGTTCTCAGTCGGAGTCGACTCGTACTGATCCGGAGTCGACTCGAGCTCGTGCCAGTGAACTTGATACGCTTGGAGTCGACTCGTGATACTCTGGAGTCGACTCGAGTCTCAGACTTTGGTTCAAGCTGACTTCTTAACTTATCCAAAATATTATGAACTAAGTCTAGAGACACTTAGACAAGATTTTCACTGAAACACTTAATTGAATTCATTAGTAAACAAGAGATATACTCAAATGCTTTGAGCTCATCAAAATCAAATAGGGTTTTAATCAATCACTCCACAATCTCTCCCTTTTTGATGATGACAAAATATTGAGTATATGTAAAGTGAATTGCTCTATAAACAAGGAAGTAAAATCCATAAATGAATTCAGATGTCTGGTAATTTAATTTATCCAAGTTTGAAAGGTGTGAACAATAAATTTCGGAGTTAAAGCTCCCCCTTTCATTTGGAATTATATAAGCCTTCATATCATGCAATCAATTGTTTGGCTTATATATCTTTAATGATTTAGCTTGCTTAAAATTCAGATTCTCCCCCTCAACATATGCAATCTACTTTGTTTTGATTCTAAGAATTTTTGAGTTTTAAATTTTTGGTTTTTAGAGGAAAAATCTGTCAATTTGTTCTTGAGTAGGATTCAGCTAATCTCCGAATATCCCTTGAATAGATTCTGGAGATTACTCCATTAGGAGCCCCAAAAGAGAGATAATGAGCCTCGAGGTACCAAATCCACTTAGAACAAATTTTTGTGTGTTTTAAAAGTTTTTCTTTTTTTTTATTGATTTTCATTGATTTCTTTTACATACTTTATACATATTTCTCTCCCTTTTTGTCATCGTATCAAAAAGGAGGTAAGCACACACAATCCATCATAGATCAAATGGCACAGAATTGAAGAAGATATGGCTACTCATTGTATTGATTTGTATGTAAATACATTTGAGAATACAATAAGTAAAGCAAAAATAATACATGTCAAAACAAAACACAAAAAGCAGCTATGGTCTCCTCGAGGATGTAGCTCCTCCTCTCGAGGATGTATCTCCTCCTCTCGAGGATGTGGCTCCTCCTCTCAATCTGCTCTGCTCCATGAGGAGGGTGACTGCATCTGTAACATGCCCGAGCTGAGTGATAATGGACGAAGTGGCTCTGCTATGTATAGTGGAGAGCTCAGTCACCGACGTCTGAAGTGCGTCCAGCTTGTCGATGAGCACATTCGACAAGCGCTCGGCCCCCTCGGTAGTGGTGTGCATGTCACGTCCTATGTCATCCCGCATCTGTCGAGTGGTGCTCGTGACCTCACTCATGCTATGGAACTGGGCCTGGAGCAAAGTCCTCATGTTGTAGATCTCTTCCCGCACATGAGCCGTCATGTCAGTCACGGCCGTCAGGGAAGGGACCAACGCTGAAGATGGAGCGGGAGAGGGAGCAGGCACTGAACCTCGGAGCTCCCGAAGTAGATCATCCCGCAGATCTCGGACTATCTCCTGCCGCAGCTCCCGGAGCTGCTCAGGAGCGATGCGGACCTCCATGGGTGGTGGAGCCGAGGAGGAGGGTCCGGCGGAGGTGGTAGGAGCAAAAGTGGATGGAAAGTCCGGTAAGTCAGGATAGTCAGAATCTGGCTCAGGACTAGGGGAGTGTCTGGTAGTCTGTGTGGTGATGGAGGACTTCCTAACCCATGTCCCCTCTATCTTCCAAAACTCCATCCTGTGTAGGGTCCCCGGACGCATGCGATCAGTCCATCGCAATGCGCGGAAGGGTTCCCCCTCAGGGATAGGAATCTCGTACTCCCTAAACAACAGAGTGAATACCATACCGTAGGGTAGGGTGAGCCTAGGTCTGTCTAGTGGCTCACACAGGTATCGATAAATGAGTTTGGGGAAGTTGATTGGGGTGTCCTGAAGCATGTAGAACATGAGAGCTAGGTCTCTCTCAGATACAAATTCAAATCTCCCAGTCTTAGGGAAGATGGACCTAGACAATATACTCAGGAGGATCCGCACCTCAATCGGAAGTGAGCTAGCGGATACCTCGTCTAAGGGTGACTGGGGTGGATGCCCTAGAATGGCCGTAAGGGCCTCAACCCTGTCCTCGGGGTGTGTGGGAGCCACCCCTACTTGTGGAAGGTGGAGGATGTGGGCAATAAGATCCTCCGTAATGAACAGAGGGACACCGGCTACCGTGCCCTCGATACCCCCATCTCCCCGATGGACGGTACCGTAAAACTCTCTAACTAATCCAGGGTAAGTTGGGAGATCTAATGTGAGGAAATACTCTAAGCCCTGGACACGCAATCTCTCACCTATGGTGAAACCCTCCCGGGAGAGATAGTCGAAATCGACATATCTCCCGGTGGTGACGGCCTTCTCGGCGCACGGCCTCGCGGGAACCGCCCTCGGCGGGGAACGAGTCGGAGGTTGTTGCCTCGCGGGATCGTGCCGAGCCTTGGAGCGCCTCTCGGGACCGGCCTCGGGTCGGGACCTCTTCCGGACTACGGTTTTACGCGGCATAATGACCTAGATTGGGAGGAAAACCCTAAGGGACGGTGAAAGGTTGACGGAAAAGGCTTGGGGACGACCGGGGACGACCTAGGAGTCGGCTCTAGGGCTTGTGAACAGTGGCGGCGGAGAATAGAAGTGTTTTCGAAATGACAAAGTTAGGGTTAAAAAGTCGGATCCCGACTGCGAGTCGACTCCACTGAGTTGCGAGTCGACTCGACCTCGAGTCGACTCCAGAATATGCGCGAGTCGACTCCCCCTCTGCTGCCATCAATCTCGAGTCGACTCCCGCAAATGCGCGAGTCGACTCCCCCTCAGGAGCCGACTCTGAAACTTACTCGAGTCGTCTCTAACTTTGGCACGCACCTAAAAATCATGTTATGTTCGTGCCGAATGAGGGAAAATCACTAAATTATGATCTGATTTGATGATCATTGAAAAGAAACTCTATTTTAACCACAATCTAATCATCAAAATCAACGAATCTAGTGGAAACTACCACTAGGATGGATCAATCACTCCTAATCCCCTCCTAAGCACACTAAACCTCTCTTCACTTAGGGGTTTTGTAAAAATGTCTGCTAATTGATCATCAGTACAAACAAATTGTAGTGTCACATCACCATTCAGTACATGATCTCTTATGAAGTGATGTCCTATCTCAATGTGTGTAGTTCTTGAATGCTGAATTGGATTTTTAGTTAGATTAATGGCACTTGTATTATCACAGTTAATAGGTATTTTATCTTGTTTAATGCCATAATCTTCTAATTGTTGTTTGATCCACAAGATTTGAGCACAACAACTCCCGGCTGCAACATATTCAGCTTCAGCAGTAGATAATGCAACCAAGTTTTGTTTCTTGCTAAACCATGAGATTAGATTTTCTCCTAGAAATTGACAAGACCCGCTGGTACTTTTTCTATCAAGCTTACATCCAGCGAAGTCTGAATCTGTGTATCCTATTAGGTTTAGGCTAGATTCTTTAGAATACCATAACCCTATGTTCTTTGTTCCTATTAGTTATTTAAAGATTCTCTTTACTGCAATTAGATGTGATTCCTTAGGATTAGCCTGATATCTAGCACACATGCAAACACTAAACATAATATCAGGTCTACTTGCAGTAAGATACAATAAAGATCCTATCATACCTCTATACAGTTTCTGATCTACAGATTTACCTGATTCATCTTGGTCTAATTTGCATGATGAGCTCATGGGGGTGCTGATTGATTTGTTTCCCTCCATATCAAACTTCTCGAGCATCTCCTTGATGTATTTGGCTTGATTGATGAAGATGCCTCCTTCAGACTGTTTGATTTGAAGCCCGAGGAAGTAGTTTAGCTCTCCCATCATGCTCATCTCAAATTCACTCTGCATCAAATCAGCAAATTCTTCACAGAGGCGATTGTTAGTAGCACCGAAAATGATATCATCAACATAAATCTGTACTAGTAGCATATCTTGGTTTTTCTTTTTCAGAAATAGTGTTGTATCTACATTACCCCTAGAGAGCTCATGTTCTAGTAGGAATTTGCTAAGCCTCTCATACCATGCTCTAGGTGCTTGTTTCAAACCATAAAGTGCTTTGTTCAATTTATAAACATGATTAGGGTATTGATGATTTTCAAAACCAGGAGGTTGTTCTACATATACCTCCTCATTAATATATCCATTTAAAAATGCACTTTTTACATCCATTTGAAATAACTTGAAGTCCTTAGAGCATGCAAATGCTAATAATAATCTAATAGCCTCAAGTCTAGCTACGGGAGCAAAGGTTTCATCAAAATCTATACCTTCTTCTTGATTATAACCCTTTGCTACTAGTCTAGCCTTATTCCTTATTACAATTCTATTTTCATCTAGTTTATTTTTATAAATCCATTTTGTACCTATAATTGGATATTCAGAAGGTCTCTCAACTAGATTCCATACTTTGTTTCTAGTAAATTGGTTTAATTCTTCTTGCATTGCATTTATCCAATTTACATCATTTTCGGCTTCTTCTATGTGTTTGGGCTCAAAGTGTGAGACAAAAGCTAGATGGTTATTTAAATTTTTAAGGGATGCTCTAGTCCTAACCGGTTGAGATGGATCATCTAGAATTAGTTCCTTAGGATGCCCGTGAGCATACCTCCAGGCTTTAGTTAGCCCATGATCCACAATAGCCTCTTGGCTTGATGATGCATCTTCAATCAATTTTTGATTGTCATCTTGTAATGTCATCTCATTTATCTTTTCTTCAAGAATTTCAGCATCATCATCAAAATTACCTTCTTACTAGAGGAAAAATCACTAGAATCATCAAACACAACATGTATGGATTCTTCTATAACTAGGGTTCTTTTATTAAAGACTCTATAGGCTTTACTAGTTGTGGAGTAACCTAAGAATATGCCCTCATCAGATTTAGAGTCAAATTTACCTAGATTATCTTTTCCATTATTATGAACAAAACACCTACATCCAAAAACATGAAAGTAATTAACTTTTGGTTTTCTGTTTTTCCAAAGTTCATAAGGTGTTTTCTTTATAATGGGTCTTAATAAAACTCTATTTAATATATGACAAGAAGTATTAATGGCTTCTCCCCAAAAGTACTTAGGGAGGTTACTTTCACATAACATAGTTCTAGCCATTTCCTCTAGAGTTCTATTTTTTGTTTCCACAACTCCATTTTGTTGTGGTGTCCTAGGTGCAGAAAAATTATGGGTTATCCCCTTTCTACTACAAAACTCATCAAATGACTGATTTTCGAATTCGGTACCATGGTCACTTCTAATAGCTATTACTGAGGTATCTCTAGCATTGGTTACTTCTTTGTGGAATTTCTTTAAAAACAGAAAATGCTTGATCCTTATGTGCTAGGAACATGACCCATGTGTACCTAGAATAATCATCTACAATAACTAGACCATATTTATTTCCACCTAGGCTTGTTGTTCTAGTTGGTCCGAATAGGTCCATGTGTAATAATTCTAGAGGTCTAGAGGTAGAGACACATTTTATGGATTTAAATGAGTTTCTAGATTGTTTGCCCAAATTGACATGCTTCACATATTTTATTCTTTTCAAATTTTAATTTTGGCAAACCTATCACGGAATCTCTTTTAACTAGTTTAGTTATTGTGTCCATGCTTGCATGACCTAACTTACGGTGCCATAACCAACTAGCATCATTATCCTTAGTTTCATTAACAACTAAACATTGGTTATGTTTGGCAAGATCTTCAAGGTCTACAACATACACATTCCCACGTCTAATTCCTTTAAAAACTAAACTATTGTCATTTGGGTTTGTTATAATGCATAGTGATGGTTTAAACATAACATCATACCCTTTATCACATAATTGACTAATACTTAATAGGTTATGCTTAAGACCATCAACATATCTAACATTATCAATAAAAGTAGAAGGGGTAATTTGAACTTTACCAATACCAATGATGTGACCTTGGTTGTTGTCTCCAAAGGTCACAGCACCTCCCTTCTTAGCTTCAAGGGTGAAAAATTGATCCTTGTCACCCGTCATGTGTCTTGAGCAGCCACTATCCAAGTACCAGCAATTTTTGTTGACCTTGGCTGCAAGACACTCCTACACAAGCAGATCATATAATCTTAGGTACCCAAGTTTTCTTGGGTCCTTCATGGTTTGTCATATTGGTTCCTTTTGGAACCCATACCCTTTTAATTTTCTTTTAGTTTTTCCCTTCCTATAGTCACATACATTTGCCTTATGTCCTACAGTTCCACAACAAAAGCAGATTACTTTCTTAGTTTTGCTTTCTCCAGCTTTAACAAAGAAGTTACTAAGAAGTTTTTGTTTATTTTTTGGTTTATACCCTAAACCCGCTCTATTAAATACTGCTCGTTGACTATTAGTATCATGTTCAATTTTTCAGAACTATATGTAAACTTTTCTACCAAAGGTTTGTACTTTTCAAGTTCTTTAGTTAGAGTTTGTTTTTCGATTTTTAGAATGTTTAAATCTTTTATGAGATTCTCGTTTAAGTTTTGTTTATTGTTTTTAAGTTCTGAAATTTCCTTAGTTAATTTTTCATTATCTTTACTCAAGGTATTAGTCTTTTGAGTTAAGAGTTGATTGCTTGTCTTAAGTTCTAAATTTTTTTTGATAAGAACATCTTTATCCTTAACTAATGAATCATACTTACGGATATAAGTTTGGTTAGTTACTTTTAGTTCTTTGTTTTTAGCATTTATAGCCTTATATTCAATCATTAGTTCATTAAAAGCATCATAAAGCTCATCAAAAGTAAAATCTAAAGGCGATTCGGACGTTACCTCATTTTCATTGGCCATGAAGCAGAAATTGGCCTTTTCCTCTTGTTCCTCATCCGATGAAGAGGATGATGAGTCGGAGTCGGATAGTGTTGTGACAAGAGCCTTCTTCTTCTTGTACTTGCTCCCCTTCTTCAGTAAAGGGCACTCAGCTCTTATGTGACCCGGCTTCTTGCACTCGTAACACCCAATCCTCTCATTTTTTCTTTCCTTACCTTTGTCCTTGCGGTAGGAATTTGAGGGGCCTCTCCTTTGATGATAGGACTTCTTGTGGTTGATGAATTTTCTGAATTTGCGCACAAGAAGAGCCTCACCATCATCTCCCTCAAGCTCTTCTTCTTCACTACTGCTGCTGCAAGACAAGTCTTTATTAGATGATGTAGATTTAAGAGCTATTACCTTTTTCTTATGGGAGGACTCTTCTTCGCTGTGCTGCTTCATTGTGAGCTCGTGAGTCATTAGGGATCCAAGGAGCTCTTCAAGTGGAAGCTTGTTCAAGTCTTTAGCTTCTTGGATTGCCGTCACCTTGGCTTTCCATGACCTTGGTAGACAGCGAAGAATTTTCCTGACAAGCTCACTGTTAGTATAGTTCTTGCCAAGGCTTTTTAGGCCATTGACAATGTCAGTAAACCTAGTGAACATGCATGTGATTGTTTCATTAGAATCCATTTTAAATAATTCATACTTATGAACCAATATATTTATTTTGGATTCTTTGACTTGATTCGTGCCCTCATGGGTCACTTCAAGTCTGTCCCAAATCTCTTTTGCAGAATTACAAGTAGAGACCCTATTGAATTCATTTCTATCTAAGGCACAATAAAGCACATTCATAGCTTTAGAATTTAGTTGTGCCTTTCTCATGTCATGTTCATCCCAATCCTTTTCTAGTTTGGGTACCGCGACACCCTCTACATATATGGATGGGATGTATGGCCCATTTACTACAATGGTCCACATCTCATAGTCTTGGGCTTGGATGAATATTCTCATCCTAGCCTTCCAATATGAGTAGTCGGATCCATTAAAGAATGGGGGTCTTTGGGTGGACTGACCCTCAATGTGGGAAGATCCAAATGGGGTTGTCATTTCGATCTTTTACTCTTGGGTGGAAGAGTTTAGGCTCTGATACCACTTGTTGCCCAGATAGACAACCCAAGAGGGGGGGGTGAATTGGGTTTTAAAATAATTTAGCTATTTAAAACATTGTGGATGACTAATTAAAATTATTGCAAGTTGTTTAATTAATTGCTATGTGCTGTGAGTGATATGAGAGTAAGAGAAAGAGAGACAATTAATCACAAACACCAAGTTTTATAGTGGTTTGGAGCTAACCCTTGCTCCTACATCCACTCCCCAAGTCTCACTTGGGAATTCACTATAATCCCTTGGATTACAGCCGGTTGTTTTCCAAGCTCACAACCAAACTTGTTGTTTTACGAGCTCACAACGAACTCGGTTGGTTTTCCCTGGCTCACCGACTAGAACCGCCCCGATTGTTTTCCCGGGATCACAATCGAACCCTTACACACGTTGGTTTTACACTCGGCTCACCAACCAACCTCAATACCCTTGATTCAATCCCCCGATTGAACCAAGTAAAGACCAGGTGAAAATAAAAGGTACAAATAGAAAACACAGCTTCTCAAAAAGCAGATAAATAACAATATAAACAGAAGAAAAGTTAGAAGCCCTCAAACACGTTTGAGTTGGAGTTGAGTGGGGCTTCTCGAACTTCGGGTCTCCTCTTGAATGTGTGGTCGACTTGAATGCAGGAGGAGGCTTCTTTAATTGCTGGGAAGAGGAAGTTGGATGGAGTTAATGCCGCTCTTCCCTCTTTTCGTTGAAGAACAGGTTGCAGAGATTGAATGCTTGATTACTTTGAGTGGAATAGTTGTTCTCTCCTTTGCTACAGTCCTCTGTGGCTATTTAAACCAACCCCCACGGAAACTAGCCGTTAGAGACCTTTTTCTGCCCGTTCTGCACACTCTGCACAGCCTGACAATATGTCCGTTGGTGGGTTGGAGTCGACTCGCGCGATCAGGAGTCGACTCATGCTTTTCTGGAGTCGACTCGGCAACTGTTTCGGATTTGAATTAAAGTAGCCTCTTCGACTGGGAGTCGACTCGTCTTGACCCGGAGTCGACTCGCCAACTTCTGGAGCTGACTTGGCATTTTCGGAGTCGGCTCATCCCATGAAGTCCACGGAGCCAATTTTCAACTTGGCCAACTCGAGTCGACTCGACTGTCCTGGGAGTCGACTCGGCACTCAGAGCCCGAACTCCCGATCTTCTGTCTTTTGGCTCGTCCAGTCTTGGAGTCGACTCGAACTTCCCCGGAGTCGACTCGGCTCTCAGTTTTCGAAACTAAGTCTTCTGCCCTTTTGGTGTACCGCTGCCTTGGAGTCGACTCGAGCTTTCTAGGAGTCGACTCGGCTCTCAGACACAGCAGATTGGTCTTCTGTCTTCTTTGGGGTCGCGGTGTCTAGGAGTCGACTCGCGTATTGCGGGAGTCGACTCGAATCTCAGAGTCCGAAAAACGTTCTCTGACTTTTTCTGCCTGTGACTCCTAGGAGTCGACTCATACTACCCTGGAGTCGACTCGGTGAACATCGGAGTCGACTCGCGCAGTTCAGGAGTCGACTCGCTGACAGGTTTTGAGTTGATGCTTTCTGTTCGTCTGTCTGTTCTCAGTCGGAGTCGACTCGTACTGATCCGGAGTCGACTCGAGCTCGTGCCAGTGAACTTGATACGCTTGGAGTCGACTCGTGATACTCTGGAGTCGACTCGAGTCTCAGACTTTGGTTCAAGCTGACTTCTTAACTTATCCAAAATATTATGAACCAAGTCTAGAGACACTTAGACAAGATTTTCACTGAAACACTTAATTGAATTCATTAGTAAACAAGAGATATACTCAAATGCTTTGAGCTCATCAAAATCAAATAGGGTTTTAATCAATCACTCCACAAAATTAATTTTTGCTTTAAGAATTTTCTTTTTAGTGATTTCCTTTACATTTCAATTCAATATATTTTCTCCCCCTTTTTGTCATCATAGCAAAAAAGAAGTGCAGAACATAGAAAAGTATTGCACAGTTTGTAAAAAAAAAATGTCTACTCATTGTATTGATGCTGAATTGAGTACAATTTAAAAAAAATATAGAAAACAAATACATCATAAGATTGCAAACAAAGCTACACTAGGGTTTCTTTGCAGTGGAGGATGCAGCTTCTGCTCTAAGCCTAGTCACTTGCAAGACTAAGCTTATCCCCTCCGAGATGTTCCCTAGTTGCTTGATGATCTCCGAGGTGGCCCTAGACTATATCGTGGTAAGCTCGGTCACACTCGCCTGAAGGGTGTCCAACTTGGAGAGCAGTGCTTGGGCTAGTCTCTCTGCACCCTGGCTCTGGCTCCCTAGCTCATGTCTGATGCCGTCTCGCATCTTCTTCGTGTCGTCCTTGACGTCACTCATGTTTCAGTATTGAGCTTGGACCAGGCTGCGCACATTGGATATCTCCTCCCTCAAGTGCGCAGTCATCTCGGCTACTGCTGCCAGGGAGGGAACTAGCTCGGTGGAGGGAGCACTCGAAGGACCTCGGAGCTCCCTCAGCAGATCATCTCTCAGATCCCTCACTATCTCCTGCCGCAACTCTCGGAGCTGCTAAGAAGATATCCGGACCTCCAGAGGCTGCTGCTGAGAAGGTGGGGCAGTGGAGGTGGAGGGCTCAGTAAGTGTAGGACCAGAGGTAGAAGGTTAGGTGGGAGGATCTGTATAGTGGTCCTGGTCATGGTCAGGTCTAGGGGAGTGATGAGTGGTAGGGTCAGAAGATGTGGATGATTTCCTAACCTAGACTCCCCTACCTTGTGGAATCCCATCCGGTGAAAGGTCCCCTCACCCATGCGATCTGTAAAATGCAGTGAGCGAGAGGGTTCCCCCTCAGGGATAGGAACCTCTAACTGTCTAAATATCAGAGTGAATAACATACCGTAGGGGAGACTCAGCCTAGGTTTGTCTAGGGGTTCACAAAGGTATTTGTAGATGAGTTTTGGAAAGTTGATAGGAGTGTCTTGGAGGAGGTAGAACATCAAGGCCATGTCTCTCTCGGAAATGAAGTCAAACCTACCAGTCTTTGGGAAGAGAGTCCTAGAGATGATACTAAGGAGAAGCCGCATTTCAGCCGAAAGCTGATTTGCGAACACCTCCTCTATGGGGGACAAGGGTGGACTCCCTAAGATGGCCGTAAGGGCCTCTGTCCTATCAGAGGGGTGTGTGAGAACAATCCCCTCACTCGAGAGATGGAGGACTCGAGCAATGAAATCCTCCGAGATGAAAACAGGGACACCCATAATAATTCCCTGGATACCCCCGCTGACCTGTGCGACTGTACCATAGAATTTCCTAACTAGTCCTGGATAGGTAGGGAGGTCAAGTGTGAAAAACTCTAAACCTTGGGCCCTAAGGTGATGCCCTAGGTTGAACCCTTCCCGGAAGAGGAAGTCAAAGTTGACTTGCCTCCCGGTAGAGACAACCTTCTCGGCGCATGAGCGCGAGGGAACCGGCCTAGGCGGGGAAGGAACCGGAGGTGGTGGCCTCGCCGGTTCGTTCCGAGCCTTGGACCGTCGCTCGGCCCCGCTCGCAGAGACGGGTCTCTTTCGGCTCGGGACAATGACCTTCCTAGGCATTTTGACCTAAAGACGGGGAAGGACACGGAAAATAGGAAGAAAAACTCGACGGAGAAGACCTAGACTGGGTCGGAGACGAGTTCAGAGACGGCTCTAGGGTTTTGGAACAGTGTCGGCTGTGAATAGAAGTGAGAAATAAACGTTTTGATTAGGGTTAAAAATCGGATTTCCGACCTCGAGTCGACTCCGGTAAGTCGCGAGTCGACTCGACCGCGAGTCGACTCCCAAATATGCGCGAGTCGACTCCCCCATGAGCCGACTCTAGGATATGTCTGAGTCGACTCGAACTCTGGCACACAACCAAAAATATTGTTATTTTCGTGCCAAAAGAGAGAGTTATGAGCTTATCTAGGATTTAAGAACTGATTTAATGATCATAGATAAGAAATCCTATGTCCAATATAAACTAATCCTCAAAATCTATGAACTAGAGGAGAGTATCACTAGAATGGATCAATCACTCCTAACCCTCTTCTAAGTATGCAAAATCGATCTTCACTCAAAGGTTTTGTGAAGATATCAGCAAGTTGATCATCAGTACAAATAAATTGAAGTGTCACATCACCATTCAGTACATGATCTCTTATGAAGTGATGTCATATCTCAATGTGTTTAGTTCTTGAATGCTGAATTAGATTTTTAGTTAGATTAATGGCACTAGTATTATCACAGTTAATGGGAATTTTATCTTGTTTAATGCCATAATCTTCAAGTTGTTGTTTAATCCACAAGATTTGAGCACAACAACTCCCGGCAGCAACATATTCGACTTCAGCCGTAGATAGTGCAACCGAGTTTTGTTTCTTGCTAAACCAGGAGATTACGTTTTCTCCTAAGAATTGACATGACCCACTGGTGCTTTTTTCTATCAAGTTTGCAACCAGCGAAGTCTGAATCAGTATACCCTATTAAGTTTATGCTCGAATCTTTAGAGTACCATAAGCCTATGGTTTTTGTTCCTATTAGGTATTTAAAGATTCTCTTAACAGCAATTAAGTGTGATTCCTTAGGATTAGATTGATATCTAGCACACATGCATACACTAAACATGATATCAGGTCTACTTGCAGTAAGATGTAATAAAGATCCTATCATACCTCTATACATCTTTTGATCTACTGATTTACCTGATTCATCTTTGTCTAGTTTGCATGATGAACTCATGGGTGTGCTGATTGACTTGTTTCCTTCCATATCAAACTTCTTAAGCATCTCCTTGATGTATTTTGCTTGACAGATGAAGATGCCTTCTTTAGATTGTTTGATTTGGAGCCCAAGGAAGTAGTTCAGCTCTCCCATCATGCTCATTTCAAATTCACTCTGCATTAGATCAGCAAATTCTTCGCAGAGGCGATTGTTAGTAGCACCGAAAATAATATCATCTACATAAATCTGAACTACTAACATATCTTTGTTTTTCTTCTTTAAAAACAATGTTGTATCAACGTTTCCTCTAGAGAATTCATGGTCTAACAGAAATTTGCTAAGTCTTTCATACCATGCTCTAGGCGCTTGTTTCAAACCATAAAGTGCTTTGTTTAATTTATACACATGATTGGGGTATTGATGATTTTCAAAACCAGGAGGTTGTTCTACATACACCCCTCCTCATTAATATACCCATTCAAAAAGGTACTTTTTACATCCATTTGAAATAGTTTGAAATCTTTAGAGCATGCAAATGCTAGTAACAATCTAATTGCTTCAAGTCTAGCTAGAGGAGCAAAAGTTTCATCAAAGTCTATAACTTCTTCTTGATTATAGCCCTTTGCTACTAGTCTAGCCTTGTTCCTAATCACGATTTCATTTTCATCAAGTTTATTTTTATATATCCATTTAGTTCCTATTATTGAGTATTCAGTGGGTCGTTCAACTAGGTTCCATACCTTGTTTCTAGTGAATTGGTTTAGTTCTTCTTGCATTGCATTTATCCAATTTACATCATTTTCAGCTTCTTCTATGTTTTTAGGTTCAAAGTGTGAGACAAATGCTAGATGATTATTTAAGCTCCTAAGAGATGCTCTAGTTCTAACAGGTTGAGATGGATCATCTAAAATTAATTCCTTAGGATGACCATGAGCATACCTCCAAGCCTTAGTCAGCCCATGATCAACAATTACCTCTTGGCTTGTTGATGCTTCTCCAATTTGCTTTGGTTCATCTTCTTGTAATGTCATCTCATCAATTTTTTCTTCAAGAATTTTTGCATCATCATCAAGAGCTACTTTCTTGCTAGAAGAGATATCATTAGTATCATCAAAAACAACATGTATAGACTCTTCAATAACAAGGGTTCTTTTGTTAAAGACTCTATAAGCTTTACTTGACGTAGAATATCCCAAAAAGATACCTTCATCAGATTTAGAATCAAATTTACCTAAGTTATTTTTGCCATTATTATGAATGAAACACCTACATCCAAAAACATGAAAATAGTTTACTTTAAGCTTTCTATTTCTCCAAAGTTCATAAGGTGTTTTCTTTATAATGGGTCTCAATAATACTCTATTTAGTATATGACATGATGTATTAATGGTTTCTCCCCAAAAGTACTTAGGGAGGTTACTTTCACAGAGCATGGTTCTAGCCATTTCCTCTAGAGTTCTATTCTTTCTTTCTACAACTCCATTTTGTTGTGGTGTCCTAGGTGCAGAGAAATTATGAGTTATCCCCTTTTTACTACAAAATTCGTCAAATAGATGATTTTCAAATTCCGTTCCATGATCACTCCTAATAGCTATAACTGAAGCATTTCTTGAATTAGTAACTTCCTTATGAAATTTCTTAAACACAGAAAATGCTTCATCTTTATGAGCTAAGAACATGACCTATGTGTATCTAGAAAAATCATCTACAATGACAAGTCCATACTTGTTTCCACCAAGACTTGTAGTTCTAGTTGGTCCAAATAGATCCATGTGTAGTAGTTCAAGGGGTCTAGTAGTAGTGACACAATTTATGGATTTAAAAGAGCTCCTAGATTATTTGCCATATTGACATGCTTCACAAATTTTATTTTTCTCAAATTTTAGTTTTGGCAAACCTATTACAGAATCTCTTTTAACTAGTTTTAATATTGTATCCATACTTGCATGACCTAACTTCCGGTGCCATAGCCAACTTATATCATTAACCTTAGTATCACTAGCTACTAAGCAAGGGTTATTTTTGGCAAGATCTTCAAGATCTACTACGTAGACATTTCCACGTCTTATTTCTTTGAATACTAGGCTATTGTCAATTGAGTTGGTTATGATGCATAGGGTTGGCTTAAACAAAACATCAAAACCCCTATCACATAATTGACTTATGCTAAGTAAGTTATGCTTAAGACCATCTACAAATCGTACATTATCAACAAAGGTTGAGGAGGTGATTTGTACTTTATCTATACCAACGATGTGACCTTGGTTATTGTCTCCAAATGTCACTGCACCTCCCTTTTTAGGCTCAAGGATGAAGAATTGCTCTTTGTCACCCGTCATGTGTTTTGAGCAGCCACGATCCAAGTACCAACAGTTTTTGTCGACCTTGGCTGCAAGACACTCCTACACAAGGAAATCATACAATTTTAGGTACCCAAGTTTTCTTGGGTCCTTCGTAGTTAGTAATGTTGGTTCCTTTTGGAACCCAAACCTTTTTAATTTTCTTTTTAGCTTTTTCTTTCCTATGGTCACACACATTAGCTTTATGTCCTACTTTTTCACAGCAAAAACAGGTTATATTCTTAATTTTACTTTTTCCTGCTTTCACAAAAAAGTTACTAAGGAGCTTTTGCTTATTCTTAGGTTTATACCCTAAACCAGCTCTATTAAACATAGCTCGTTGATTGTTAAGTATTATTTCCAATTTTTCAGAACTATATGTATACTTTTCAACAAAAGGTTTGTATTTTTCAAGTTCTTTTGTTAGCTTTTATTTTTCTGTTTTTAGAATGTTTAAGTCTTTTGTGATATTATCTCTTATTGTTTGTTTATCGTTTTTAAGTTCTGAAATTTCCTTGGTTAGTTTTTCATTATCTTTAATTAAGGTATTAGTTTTTTGAATCATCAATTGGTTGCTTATTTTAAGTTCTAAATTTTTTTTAATGATAAAATCCTTATCCTTAATTAATTTATCGCATTTATGGAAGTGAGATTGATTGGTTAGTTTTAGCTCTTTATTCTTAAGATTTATAGTCTTATATTCATCCATTAATTCATTAAATGCATCATACAATTCATCAAAGGAAAAATCTAAATGCGTTTCAGATGTTACCTCATTTTCATTCGCCATGAAGCAGAAGTTGGCCTTTTCCTCTTGTTCCTCATCCGATGATGATGATGATGAATTGGAGTCCGACAAAGTGGAGACGAGGACTTTCTTTTTCTTATGTTTGCTGCCCTTCTTAAGCAAGGGACAGTCAACTCTAAAATGTCCCGGCTTCTTGCATTCATAGCATCCGATTCCTTCATTTTTCCTTTCCTTACCTTTATCCTTGTTGTAGGAACTTAAGGGACCTCTCCTCTGATGAAAGGACTTCTTCCGGTTGATGAATTTTCTGAACTTTCGCACGAGAAGAGTCTCATCATCATCTCCCTCATTATCTTCTTCTTCGCTGCTGCTACTGCAAGATAAATCCTTGTTAGACGAAGTAGATTTGAGGGCTATTACCTTTTTCTTATGCGAGGATTCTTCTTCGCTGTGTTGTTTCATTGTGAACTCGTGCGTCATCAGGGATCCAAGAAGCTCCTCAAGCGGAAGCTTGTTCAAATTCTTGGCTTCTTGGATTGCCGTTACCTTGGCCTCCCATGACCTTGGCAAACATCGAAGAATCTTCCTGGCAAGGTCACTATTAGTATAATTTTTGCCAAGGCTTTTTAGGCCATTGACAATATCAGTAAATCTAGTAAACATGCAAGTGATAGTTTCATTAGATTCCATCTTAAATAGTTCATATTTATGAACTAGTATGTTTATTTTAGATTCTTTTACTTGATTCGTGCCCTCGTGGGTCACTTCAAGCCTATCCCATATCTCTTTTGCAGAATTGCAAGTTGAGACTCTATTGAATTCATTACGGTCTAAGGCACAATAAAGCATATTCATTGCTTTGGCATTTAGTTGTGCCTTCCTAATATCATTGTCATCCCAATCTTTTTCAAGTTTGGGTATAGTAACACCCTCTACAAAAATTGATGGAATGTATGGTCCATTAACTATGGTGCTCCAAATCTCATAGTCTTGAGCTTGGATAAATATCCTCATCCTAGCCTTCCAATAGGAGTAGTCGGTTCCATTAAAGAATGGAGGTCTATGGGTGGATTGCCCCTCAAAATGAGAAGATCCAAATGGGGTTTTCATTTTGATCTTTTACTCTTTTGATAGAAGAGTTCCTGCTCTGATACCACTTGTTGCCCAAGAAGACAACCCAAGAGGGGGGGGGGGGGGGGGTGAATTGGGTTTTAAGTAATAATTGCAAATTAAAACTTAATGAGTAACTAATTAAACCTTATTGCAAGTGGATTAATTAGTTTACTATATACAGTGGATGAAGGAAATGGGAAAGACAATTATACAATCACAAACACAAGATATTTTATAGTGGTTCGGAGCTAAACCCTTGCTCCTACGTCCACTCCCCAAGCTTCACTTGGGAGTTCACTATAATCCCTTGGATTACAGCCGGTTGTTTTACAAGCTCACAACCCAACTTGTTGTTTTACGAGATCACAACGAACTCGGTCAGTTTTCACAGGCTCACCGACTAAAACCACCCGATTGTTTTTCCGGGATCACAATCGAACCCTACACGTTGGTTTTATCCTTGGCTCACCAACCAACCTTCACACCCTTGATTCAATCCCCTGATTGAATCAAGTAAGAAAAGCAATTTGAAAAGAGTACAAGGATAGCTTCTTGAAAAGCAAATATAAACAATATTAATAAAGAAGAGTTAGAAGCCCTCAAACAGATTTTTGAATGTGACGAAGGGGGCTTCTCAAACTCTGCAACTCCTCTTGAGTGTGCTGAAGATTTGCTGTCAGAAGGGGAGCCTTGAATGCGAGGAGGACGTTTGGAGGATAGACTTTTAATGCACTTCTTTCTTCTTTCACTGGTATTTACTCTTGAGAAGCTTTGGTAGGTAGAAATCTCTTTTGCTTTGAATGGAGTGTCTCTCTCTCTTACTCTATTACTGTTCACTCAGGCTATTTAAGCAATCCCCATCGAAAACTAGCCGTTAGACACACTTTTAGAGCTGTTCTGCACAATCTGCAACTTCTGACAAAATGTCCATTGGGATCGGAGTCGACTCGGCTGTTGCTGGAGTCGACTCATGCTTTACGGAAGGCGACTCGCCCACTATTCAAAATTTGAAATAAAGTGCTGTCCCATTGTGGAGTCGACTCGGCCAAACCTGGAGTCGACTCGCCAATGTTCGGAGATAACTCTTCCTTCTGGAGACGACTTGTTTTTCAGGAATCCAAAGATCTTTCTTTCGGGTTTACTTCCTCGAGTCGACTCGGATTCTCTTGGAGTCGACTCGGCTCTCAGAGCCTGAAAAACTGGTCTTCTGTCTTTGGAGTTGAACTGCCTCGGAGTCGACTCGCACTTTGCTGGAGTCGACTCGGTTTTCAGACACCGAAGTTGGTTCTCTGACTTTTAGTCTTGCATTCCTCTGAGAGTCGACTCTTGCTTCTTTAGGAGTCGACTCGCCAAACGTCGGAGTCGACTCGAGTTCTTCTGGAGTCGACTCGGTTCTCAGAGTCCAAAACAACTTCTCTGTCTTTCTGTCTGTTACTCCTTGGAGTCGACTCGGAACTATCGGGGGTCGACTCGGTAAGCATCGAAGTTGACTCGAATTCTTCAGGAGTCAACTCGGTGACAGGGTCTGAGATTCATCTTTCTGTCCTGCTATCTGTTCTCAGTCGGAGTCGACTCGCAGTGTGCCGGAGTCGACTCGAGCCTGTGCCAGAACGTCTGAAACACTTGGAGTCGACTCGAAATCTTCCGGAGTTGACTCGAGTTTCAGCCTTTGACTTAAGCTAATTTTCACATGCACTTAAAAGAGGATTCTTACAAATTTTGCCTGATATTCTGGATTGAATTCATTAGTATAACATAAAATATACTCAATGGCTTTGTGCTCATCAAAATCAAATAGGGTTATAATCAATCACTTTACAATTTTAAAACTTAAAAAGAACTACGTATGGCTTGATCCCCCTTATGAAGGGGCACGTAGGCAACCTGATCAGGTTCAGCCATGGTTTTAAAAAAAAAAATTCAGCATGCTTAATACCGAAGAACCTAGGTGTCACTTTCAGTAGTATCAGAGCCAGGTTCATGTTTAAACTTTTATGTTTTAATTTTTATAATTAAATCTGAAATCATGAGCATGCTTAGATTAGATCTAAAGTATTTTTATGATTGATTTAATTGTTGATTATGCATGATTAACTAGATCTAAAATTTTGAATGCATATGATATTAGATGTATGCCCTAAAAGCCAATCTGGCTGACACATTGTTAATTCTAGGGACATAATTTTATACTTGACTATTTATTATTGAATAAATGAAAGGCATCTTTTTCATTCATATTGTTATTGCGTCTATGAATCGTCCAAGGAATTAATAAGATGATGATGCATATTCTCAAGAGTTGAGAATTTGAGCCATGTATCATTAGTGATTAATTTCTAAACGCTCCTGATCGATGGATCATCACGAGGACGGTGATCGATCCGATGAGATCAGTGCACACATTGCTTTCCCTATGGATGGACGAGACTCGAGTCCACGGTGTGGAGACACTGAAGTAATAGTGCAGGTGCTTGTTAGAGAACAAGGGTACTGAGCGTGACCAAGAAAAGAAGTCACTTGGATGTCTATCCACTCGTCAGTGACTTGCTTGATGTTGCAGTAGTGTGACTGGTCCTTTGACCTGCGATGCTTCGGCTACTCACAGTGAGGTTATTGTAGTTTGACTGCACAAATACATGGTCTCTAGCCATATGGGTCCATGCAGTGTAGATTGGCTGCAGTAGGTTCACTGTAGGAGTAGGGTGTGCATCTACAAGGAACCTATCGACCTTAATAGATAAAGAGAGATCCTATGTGATTTATAAGACTGATTCCTAAGACCTCGGCCGGGCAGATTGCATAGTGGAGAAAGAGTTCTCCGCTCTCGAACTTAAGTCGAATAAATCTTGACATATGACAGACGAAGGGGTTTGACGAGTTATACATGACCTCCATCTTACAGGGATCCACGATAGAAGGACTGTATCACATGATAACTACACCTAGAGGTTCATCATTCTATTCTGCTGGGTAGCCACTACATACTGCTAGGTGTCACTGGTGGATGGTGGGACTCACAGGGATTATCTCGATTATCGATAAACCCTAATGAGTAGAGTTGGAATCGTTCCGATCCATTGAAAAGAGTTTTCAATGATATTGTGATAGAGATCACAATATATCTCACTACCAGTCAGAATACAACCTATGGGGTCACACACACTAGAAGTATTGACCGATCCGATGGTTGAATCGTGATTAGGAATCACAAGTAATCAACTCGATTGATATTCAGTTGAAGAAGGAACAATGGAATTAATTAATTGGACTTAAACATAAATCCTACTTCGAGTAGGATTCCTAGAGTCCTAATTGGATTAGGACTGAGAATCCTAATTGGAGTAGGACTGGAATTCCTACTTGGCGTAGGATTCCTACAATCCTAATTAGATTAGAAGTTTTGAATTAAAATTGGATTCCTACTTGGAGTAAGATTCGTAGAGTCCTAATCGGATTAGGACTTCAGATTCAAATTAAAGTCCTAATTGGATTAGGACTAAAATTAAATAAGTCCTAATTGGATTAGGTTTTCTTAAGTTCTAATTAATTATTAATCTAATGAATCAACATGACTCATAATTGGGTTAGGATTGAAGAGTTCAATTGAGTCATGGTTCATTCAAGTTCTAATTGGATTAGGACTAGTATAGATTGAACCCAATTGATTCATGATTTGGTTAAATCCTAATTGGATTAGGACTAAACCACATTAGGGCCTCCCAATCCTCATTAGATGAGGATTAGGGCAACATAAGAGGGAGGGGCTCATGCCCCTCCTCCTTTGATTCCTTGGTGCGGCAACAAGAGGGGCCGGTGCCCCTCTTGGAATAATTTCAAGGGAGCTCCTAAAAGTTAGGAGCTCCACATGTTATTTAAAGGAGGCTTTTGGGGGCTGACCTAATTGATGCATTAGAAGCCCTCTCCCCTCCAAGTCGTGGCCTCCCTCTCCTCTCCCTTGGTTCAGCCGCAAGCAAGGAGAAGAAAAGAAGAAGGCCTTGGCGGCCTCCTCCTCCTCCTCTACCTTCTTCCTACGCAGGGAAAAGAAAAGGCTGTGACTAGCCTTTGGTTCTTCTTCAAAGATCCTTTCTTCTTCTTCCTCCTTCCAAGCATAATCAAGAGTTGATTAAAAGGAAGAAATCAGCCATCAAAGTTATCTCTGCAAGGGAGCTAACACCTCGGGGAGATAGAAAGATTGGATCGATTTTCTGCTTCGTGTGGATACCCATAGAGGCCGGACACTTGAACGGCTTCAAGCGAACCTTCATCCAAAACCACGATCATCAGTTTACGGTGATCATCTACCCGCACAAGGTGAAGATCTGATCTTCTAATGTTATTTAAAAGTTTTTAATCCTTATCTATCTATGAACGGTTTTTAAACAACGTTCATGCGATGAACGGTTGATCTCGCGCATGCCTCTTCCGCTGCATCTGAAATTTTGAAATTTTTCTGCGGCATGGGTGGGTTCCCAACAGTGGTATCAGAGCCTAGGCATCGTAGATTAAAGTAAGGATTAATTATTAATAGGCTTATTAGATCTGAAATTTAAATGATTATGCATGCTGAAAATTTTCTGCATGCAGATTTTTTTTCTAGGGTGCTGATTTTTGCATGCTGATTTTTATGTGATAAAAAGATGATTCTAATTGCATTGTTAATGGGATTACAAAGTTTAGAATCATGATTAGCATGATCAGCAACCTATGTCATGAGATAATCAATTAGATTTCAGATCTGAAAATTATAATTGCTGCATGTGGTGATGATCGTAGGATTCAAACCCTTTTGGTATCAAATGTAATGACCTGCGATGTGATCTGTAATGTCATGTAATTTTTCAGATGTTTGCATGCATCTTATTTGATGTTTTGAGAGGCCTACGTGCCTCCTAAAAGGGGATGTAATTTATTATTATTTTTATTTTACATCTGGTTGTATTTCTGTGATGTGATCTACGTCAACGATCAAGTTGAAGACAAGGCATGAGATGAACGGCGATCTAAGCGGTTGATGGCGATGGGATCAAGAGTTGATCAAGAATCGAATCAAGGAGGCTTAGAACCAATTCAAAAGTTGAAGACCAATTGATCGATTGACGTGCATATGCTTGTAATACGACCTAATTAGAATCCATGATCATCACCTATTTAAAGTTTAGCTTTATTTGATGCTGCGATTATAACTGCCTGTGATGTGCCGTTTGCATGTGATGTGAATGAGAGCGGGGTAGATAGGTTTACATGTGATGTAGCAAACCCAATTGAGACCTAAATTAAAACCTCCTCAATCAAGTCGAGAGTAAACCAACATGAGCGAGTCATATTAGATTAATTGATCTAATTGATGTCTAGGAAAGCATGAAAGGTGGTTACTTAATTAGGACCTTACTCTCTGAGTAAGGGGAGCCTCCCACCTGCTTACCTGGCCAATTGTTCGATTACCTCTTATGAAGAGCTCAAGTTGCAAACACTAAGACCTGATTAACCAATATTAAGTCAATAGGTCTTCCACTGTAGTAGAGCTGCTAAGATCTTTCTGATGTTGATTTGTCTCGGCTGGATACAGTGGGCAAGTTGCATCGGGGGGCTGGACCTCTCTATAGACATGAGATGTTGTAGGGTAAAGGTGGGGTTGGGCACCAATAACTATTAGGTGAGGACCCAATGATGACTTTATTTCTACGGTTATACGGTGGGTCTGACTTAACTAAGAAATGGGACCAATAACTGTTAGGTGAGGTCTTCATGGCTTAGAGACCAAGTTGCACTGCAACATGCTTGAGAAGCATTGTACAAGAGTTGTACACTCATCCATCTATGTGTTAACAATAACTGTTAGATGAGGTGCCATGTAGATTGGTGAGACCGCAGTACCTACTAGAAACCCTAGTCGCGTAGGATTTCCGTTTACTTACCAGGGGAGTGTAAGGGATTCGAGAAAATAGTGGGAGGTACATTTGTTCTAAAAGATCTTAGAACAGATTAAGGATCAAGTACAAAAGTCTAACTAGAATCTTTACTCTCTGCAGATCATAATGTCAGCCTCAAACCCTTTGACCCGTATTCTTGAGACCAACCGATTGACTGGAACCAATTACAAGGACTGGCTAAGAAACCTCAAAATTGTTTTGAACTATGAGAAAATAGGCTACATACTCGATTCAGATATCCCCACACTACCAACACGTGCTACTGATGTTCAGCATGAGATGCATCAAAAGTGGATGGATGATGACATTAGAGTCAAGTGCTATATGATGGCATCCATGTCCAATGAACTACAATGCCAGCATGAGAATATGAAGACTACTAGGGACATACTAGCACACCTGCAAGAGTTGTATGGTGAGCAGAGTCACACAGCTCATTTTGAAGTATCCAAGAGGCTCTTTAAAGCAAAGATGCGCGAGGGGCAGTCTGTCCATGATCACGGTCTGACTATGATCAAGAACCTAGAGGAGCTTGAGAAGCTCGGTATGAACATGCATAAGGAATTGCAAGTAGATCTGATCCTTCAATCCCTACCTGATTCATTTGGACAGTTTATAGTAAACTACCACATGAATAAGATTGAATGTACTAAGACTGAACTGATAAATATGTTGGTAACTGCTGAGGGAGCCTTGAAAGGTTCAAGGGGCAATGTCCTTGCTGCTGAGTTGACTTCTGGTTTCAAGAGAAAGTCTACTTGGAAGAAAAAGAAGCCTGCTAAGAAGCAGAAGAAAGACAAGAAGCCAAAGAAGGAAGTTGTTGCCCAGATAGACAACCCAAGAGGGGGGGTGAATTGGGTTTTAAAATAATTTTGCAATTAAAACGTTGTGGATGACTGATTAATGCTTTACCAAGATGACTAATTGATTGCTGTGTGTTGTGAATGAAATGAGAGTAAAAGAAAGAGACAAACAATCACAAACACAAGGATTTTATAGTGGTTCGGAGCTAACCCTTGCTCCTACGTCCACTCCCCAAGTCGCCCTTGGGAATTCACTATAACCCCTTGGATTACAGCCGGTTGTTTTACAAGCTCACAACCAAACTTGTTGTTTTACGAGCTCACAACGAACTCGGTCGGTTTTCCCTGGCTCACCGACTAGAACCGCCCCGATTGTTTTCCCGGGATCACAATCGAACCCTTACACGTTGGTTTTACCCTCGGCTCACCAACCAACCTCTACACACTTGATTCAATCCCTCGATTGAACCAAGAGAAGACAATATGGAAAGAATAAGAAACAAACAGAAAAACTGAGCTTCTTAAAAAGCAGATTTGCTACAATATAAACTGGAGAGAAGTTTAGAGCCCTCAAACACTTTTGAGTTGGAGTAGAGTAGGGCTTCTTAAACTTCGGGTCTCCTCTTGAATGTCTGGTCGACTTGAATGCAGGAGGAGATCTCTTTCAATGTTTGGGAAGAGGTAGTAAGATGGAGTTATGGCGCTCTTCCCTCTTTTCGTTGAAAAACCACTTCCAGGGAATGAATGCTTGATTTCTTTGAATGGAATGGTTGTTCTCTGCCTTGCTACAGTCCTCTGTGGCTATTTAAGCCATCCCCCATGGAAACTAGCCGTTAGACACCTTTTTCTGCCCGTTCTGCACACTCTGCACAATCTGACAATGTGTCCGTTGGGGTCGGAGTCGACTCGCGCGATCAGGAGTCGACTCGGCTGTAGCGGAAGTCGACTCATGCTTTTCTGGAGTCGACTCGGCAACTGTTCCGGATTTGAATTAAAGTAGCTTCTTCGACTGGGAGTCGACTCGTCTTGACCCGGAGTCGACTCGCCAACTTATGGAGCTGACTTGGCATTTTCGGAGTCGCCTCATCCCATGAAGTCCATGGAGCCAATTTTTAACTTGGCCCACTCGAGTCGACTCGACAATCCTGGGAGTCGACTCGGCGCTCAGAGCCCGAACTTCCGATCTTCTGTCTTTTGGCTCGTCCAGTCTTGGAGTCGACTCGGACTGTTCTGGAGTCGACTCGGCTCTCAGTTTCCGAAACATAGCCTTCTGCCTTTTTGGTGTAGCGCTGCCTTGGGGTCGACTCGAGCTGTCTGGGAGTCGACTCGCCTCTCAGTCTCCGAAATATGGCCTTCTGCCTTTTTGGTGTCGCGCTGTCTCGGAGTCGACTCGAGTATTGCGGGAGTCGACTCGAATCTCAGAGTCTGAAAACTCCTCTCTGACTTTTTCTTTGTGTACCACTGAGAGTCGACTCTCGCTTTCTTTGGAGTCGACCTGCCAACCATCGGAGTCGACTCGCGTTCCACAGGAGTCGACTCGAATCTCAGGGTCGAAATAACGCTCTCTGACTTTTCTGTCTGTAACTCCTTGGAGTCGACTCATACTACTCCGGAGTCGACTCGGTAAACATCGGAGTTGACTCGCGCACTTCAGGAGTCGACTCGCTGACAGGTTTTAAGTTGTGCCCTTCTGTTCGTCTGTCTGTTCTCAGTCGGAGTCGACTCGTAATGGTCCGGAGTCGACTCGCGCCCGTGCTAGTGATTCTAATACACTTGGAGTCGACTCGTAATACTCTGGAGTCGACTCGAGTCTCAGACTTTGGTTCAAACTGACTTCTTAACTTATCCAAAATATTATGAACCAAGTCTAGAAACACTTTAGACAAGATTTTCACTGAAACACTCAATTGAATTCATTAGTAAACAAGAGATATACTCAGATGCTTTGAGCTCATCAAAATCAAATAGGGTTATGATCAATCACTCCACAATCTCCCCCTTTTTGATGATGACAAAACATTGAGTATATGTAAAGTGAATTGCTCAATAAACAAGGAAATAAAATCCATAAATGAATTCAAGTGTCTGGTTATTTAATTTATCCAAGCTTGAAAGGTGTGAAACAATAAATTTTGGAATTAAAGCTCCCCCTTTCATTTGGAATTATATAAGCCTTCATATCATGCAATCAATTGTTTAGCTTATATATATTTAATGATTTAGCTTTCTTAAAAATTCAGATTCTCCCCCTCAACATACGCATTCTACTTTGTTTTGATTCTCTGAATTTCCTTTTAATGCATTGAAGTTCTTGAACTGAAATTTTTGGTTTTTAGAAGAAAAATCTGTCAATTTGTTCTTGAGTAGGATTCAGCTAATCTCCGAATATCCTTTGAATAGATTCTGGAGATTACTCCATTAGGAGCCCCAACAGAGAGATAATGAGCCTCGAGGTACCAAATCCACTAAGAACAAATTATGTTTTAATTTTTGATTCTCATTTTGAGTTCTTTTATGTTGATTCCATTTACATATCTACTAAATATTTCTCCCCCTTTTTGTCATCATATCAAAAAGGAGGTAAGCAGAACAAATTGCACACAATTGAAGAGAATATGTCTACTCATTGTATTGATGTGTATGTAAATACATTTTAGAATACAATAAGTAACGCAAAAAAGTACATGTCAAAATAACACAAAATGATCTAAGGCTTCCTCGAGGAGGATGCGGGTCCCCGGGGCATGCGCTCTGCAAGTAATGTGACTGCATTGGTGACGTGCTCGAGCTGTCGGATAATGGCCGAGGTGGCCCTGCTATGTGTCGTATCGAGCTCGGTCACCGACTTCTGAAGTGTGTCTAGTTTGTCGATGAGCACATTCGACAAGCGCTCAGCCCCCTGAGTAGTGGTGCTCATGTCCTGTCGGACATTATCGCGCATCTTCCGAGTGGTGCTCGAGACTTCGCTCATGCTATGGAACTGGGCTTGGACGAGGAACCGTACATTGTCGATCTCTTCCCGCACATGGGCCGTCATGTCAGTCACGGCTGTCAAGGAAGGGACCAACGCTGAAGATGGTGCAGGAGAGGGAGCAGGCACTGAACCCCGGAGCTCCCGAAGTAGATCATCCCGCAGGTCTTTAACTATCTCCTGGCGCAACTCCCGGAGCTGCTCAGGAGCGATCCGGACCTCCATGGGCTGAGGAGCTGAGGAGGAGGGTCCGGCTGAGGTGGTAGGAGCAGAAGTGGAGGGAAAGTCAGGATAATCTGAGTCTGGCTCAGGACTAGGGGAATGTCTGGTGGTATGTGTGGAGGTGGAAGACTTCCTAACCCAGGTCCCCTCTACCTTCCGAAACCCCATCCTGTGTAGGGTCCCCGGACGCATGCGATCTGTCCATCGCAATGCGCGAGAGGGTTCCCCCTCAGGAATAGGGATCTCGGCCTCCCTAAAGATAAGGGTGAACAACATGCCATAGGGGAGGGTGAGCCTAGGTCTATCTAGTGGCTCACATAGGTATCTATATATCATCTTGGGAAAGTTTATGGGGGTATCCTGGAGAAAGTAGTACATAAGGGCTAGGTCCCTCTCAGACACAAAGTCGAACCGTCCGGTCTTTGGGAACAAAGACCGAGAAATGATGCTCAAGAGGAGCCGCATCTCAACTGAAAGTGAGCTGGCGGACACCTCATCTAAAGGGGACTGGGGTGGATGCCCTAGAATGGCCGTAAGGGCCTCAGTCCTATCTTCGGGGTGTGTGGGAGCCACCCCTAACTGTGGAAGGTGGAGGATTTGGGCTATGAAATCCTCGGAAATAAACAGTGGGACACCAGCTACGGTTCCCTCTATTCCCCCATCCCCCCTATGGACAGTACCATAGAACTCTCTAATCAGGCCAGGATATGTGGGGAGGTCTAGGGAACAAAAGTACTCTAAACCCTGGGCCCTAAGTCTATCTCCTATAGTGAAGCCCTCCCGGGAGAGATAGTCGAAATCGACGTATCTCCCGGTGGAGACCGCCTTCCCGGCACACGGCCTCGAGGGAACGGCCCTCGGCGGGGAACAAGCCGGAGGTTGTGGCCTCACGGGGTCGTTTCGAGCCTTGGAACGCCGCTCGGCACCGGTCGCGGAATGGGGCCTCTTCCGGCTTGGGACAGTGGCTTTGCGAGGCATGGTTGACCTAGAATGGGATGAGAAACCTAATGGACTATGAAAGATCGACGGAAAAAGACCTAGGGGCGGCCGGAGACGATCTAGGAGTCGGCTCTAGGGTTTTGAACAGTGGCGGCGGTGAAAATAAGTGTTTTCTAAACGATGGAGTTAGGGTTAAAAAGTCGGATCCCAACTGCGAGTCGACTCCACTGAGTCGCGAGTCGACTCGACCTCGAGTCGACTCCAAAATATGCGCGAGTCGACTCTCCTTATGCGCCTGTTTACCTCGAGTCGACTCCCGACTGTATGCCATCGTTCTCGAGTCGACTCCCGTAAATGTGCGAGTCGACTCCCCCTTACGAGCCGACTCTGAAACTTGCTCGAGTCGGCACGCACCTAAAAATCATGCTATGTTCGTGCCGTATGAGGGAAAATCACTAAGTTATGATCTGATTTGATGATCATTGTAAAGAAACTCTAAATTAACCACAATCTAATCATCAAAATCAATGAACTAGTGGAAAACACCACTAGCATGGATCAATCACTCCTAATCCCCTCCTAAGCACACTAAATCTCTCTTCACTTAGGGGTTTTGTAAAAATGTCAGCTAATTGATCATCAGTACAAACAAATTGTAGTGTCACATCACCATTCAGTACATGATCTCTTATGAACTGATGTCTTATCTCAATATGTTTAGTTCTTGAATGCTGAATTGGATTCTTAGTTAGATTAATGGCACTTGTATTATCACAATTAATGGGTATTTTATCTTGTTTAATGCCATAATCTTCTAATTGTTGTTTGATCCATAAGATTTGAGCACAACAACTTCCGGCTGCAACATATTCAGCTTTAGCAGTAGATAATGCAACCGAGTTTTGTTTCTTGCTAAACCATGAGATTAAGTTTTCTCCTAGAAATTGACAAGACCCGCTGGTACTTTTTCTATCAAGTTTACATCCAGCAAAGTCTGAATCTGTGTATCCTATTAATTTTAGGCTAGATTCTTTAGAATACCATAAACCTATATTCTTAGTTCCTATTAGGTATTTAAAGATTCTCTTAACTGCAATTAGATGTGATTCCTTAGGATTAGACTGATATCTAGCACACATGCAAACACTAAACATGATATCAGGTCTACTTGCTGTAAGATACAATAAAGATCCTATCATACCTCTATATAGTTTCTGATCTACAGATTTACTTGATTCATCTTGGTCTAATTTGCATGATGAGCTCATGGGGGTGCTGATTGACTTGTTTCCCTCCATATCAAACTTCTTAAGTATCTCCTTGATGTATTTGGCTTGATTGATGAAGATGCCCCCTTCAGATTGTTTGATTTGAAGCCCGAGGAAGTAATTCAGCTCTCCCATCATTCTCATCTCAAATTCACTCTGCATCAAGTCAGCAAATTCTTCGCAGAGGCGATTGTTAGTAGCACCGAAAATAATATCATCAACATAAATCTGCACTAACAACATATCTTTGTTTTGCTTTTTCAGAAATAGTGTTGTATCTACATTACCCCTAGAGAATTCATGTTCTAATAGGAATTTGCTAAGCCTCTCATACCATGCTCTAGGTGCTTGTTTCAAACCATAGAGTGCTTTGTTCAATTTATATACATGATTAGGGTATTGATGATTTTCAAAACCAGGAGGTTGTTCTACATATACCTCCTCATTAATATACCCATTTAAAAATGCACTTTTTACATCCATTTGAAATAGTTTGAAGTCCTTAGAGCATGCATATGCTAATAATAATCTAATAGCCTCAAGTCTAGCTACAGGAGCAAAGGTTTCATCAAAATCTATACCTTCTTCTTGATTATATCCCTTTGCTACTAGTCTAGCCTTATTCCTTATTACAATTCCATTTTCATCAAGTTTATTTTTATAAATCCATTTGGTACCTATAATTGGATATTCAGAAGGTCTTTCGACTAGATTCCATACCTTGTTTCTAGTAAATTGGTTTAATTCTTCTTGCATTGCATTTATCCAATTTACATCTTTTTCAGCTTCTTCTATGTGTTTGGGCTCAAAATGTGAAACGAAAGCTAGATGAGTGTTTAAGTTCCTAAGGGATGCTCTTGTCCTAACGGGTTGAGATGGATCATCTAGAATTAATTCCTTAGGATGCCCGTGAGCAAACCTCCAAGCCTTAGTTAGCCCATGATCTACTATAGTCTCTTGGCTTGATGATGCATCTACAATTAATTTTTGATTATTATCTTGTAATGTCATCTCATCTATCTTTTCTTCAAGAATTTCAGAATCATCATCAAAGTTAACTCTCTTGCTAGAAGAAATATCACTAGAATCATCGAAGACAACATGTTTGGATTCTTCTATAACTAGGGTCCTTTTATTAAAGACTCTATATGCTTTACTAGTTGTAGAGTACCCTAAGAATATGCCCTCATCAGATTTAGAATCAAATTTTCCCAGATTATCTTTCCCATTATTATGAACAAAACACCTACATCCAAAGATATGAAAATAGTTTACCTTTGGTTTTCTGTTTTTCCAAAGTTCATAAGGTGTTTTCTTTATAATAGGTCTCAATAAAACTCTATTTAGTATATGACAGGAAGTATTAATGGCTTCTCCCCAAAAGTACTTAGGGAGGTTACTTTCACATAACATAGTTCTAGCCATTTCCTCTAGAGTTCTATTTTTCCTCTCCACAACTCCATTTTGTTGTGGTGTCCTAGGTGCAGAAAAGTTGTGTGTTATCCCCTTTTTACTACAAAATTCTTCAAATAAATGATTTTCAAATTCGGTACCATGGTCACTTCTAATAGCTATTACTGAAGTATCCCTAGCATTGGTTACTTCTTTATGAAATTTCTTGAAAACTGAAAAAGCTTGATCCTTATGAGTTAAGAACATGACCCAAGTGTATCTAGAATAATCATCTACAATAACTAGACCATATTTATTTCCACCTAGGCTTGTGGTTCTAGTTGGTCCGAATAGGTCCATGTGTAGTAGTTCTAGAGGTCTAGAAGTTGAGACACAATTTATAGATTTAAAGGAGTTCCTTGATTGTTTGCCAAATTGACATGCTTCACAAATTTTATTCTTTTCAAACTTTAATTTTGGCAAACCTATCACAGAATCTCTTTTAACTAGTTTGGATATTGTGTCCATGCTTGCATGACCTAACTTACGGTGCCATAACCAACTAGCATCATTGTCCTTAGTTTCATTAACAACTAAGCATGGGTTGTGTTTGGCAAGATCCTCAAGGTTTACAACATACACATTTCCACGTCTTATTCATTTAAAAACTAAACTATTGTCATTTGGGTTTGTTACGATGCATAGTGATGGTTTAAACATAACATCATAGCCTCTATCACATAATTGACTAATGCTTAATAAATTATGCTTAAGACCATCAACATATCGAACATTATCAATAAAAGTAGAAGGGATAATTTGTACTTTACCTATACCAATGATGTGACCTTGGTTGTTGTCTCCAAAAGTCACAGCACCTCCCTTCTTAGCTTCAAGGGTGAAGAATTGATCCTTGTCACCCGTCATGTGTCTTGAGCAGCCACTGTCCAAATACCAGCAATTTTTGTTGACCTTGGCTGCAAGACACTCCTACACAAGCAAATCATATAATCTTAGGTACCCAAGTTTTCTTGGGTCCTTCATGGTTAGTCATGTTGGTTCCTTTTGGAATCCATACCCTTTTAATTTTTCTTTTTATTTTTCCTTTTCTATAATTGCACACATTTGCTTTATGTCCTAGAGTTCCACAACAAAAACAGGTTATTTTCTTAGTTTTACTTTCTCCTGCTTTAACAAAGAAGTTACTAAGAAGTTTTTGCTTATTTTTAGGTTTATACCCTAAACCCGCTCTATTAAATACCGCTCGTTGACTATTAAGTATCATATTTAATTTTTCAGAACTATATGTAAATTTTTCTACCAAAGGTTTGTATTTTTCAAGTTCTTTAGTTAGTGTTTGTTTTTCTGCTTTTAGATCATTTAGTTCTTTTGTGAGATCCTTGTTTAAGATTTGTTTATGGTTTTTAAGTTCTGAAATTTCCTTAGTTAGTTTTTCATTATCTTTACTCAAGGTATTAAATTTTTGAATTAGGAGTTGGTTGCTTGTCTTAAGTTCTAAATTTTCTTTGATGATAAAGTCCTTATCCTTAACTAATTTATCATATTTATGTAGGTATGATTGATTAGCTATCTTTAGCTCTTTATTCTTAAAATTTATGGCCTTATATTCAATCATTAGTTCGTTAAATGCGTCATACAATTCATCAAATGTAAAATCTAGATGCGATTCGGACGTTACCTCATTTTCATTGGCCATGAAACAGAAGTTGGCCTTTTCTTCTTGTTCATCATCCGATGATGATGATGATGCGTCGGAGTCCGATAAGGTGGTGACAAGTGCTTTCTTCTTCTTGTACTTGCTCCCCTTCTTTAGTAGAGGACACTCAGCTCTGATGTGCCCCGGCTTCTTGCACTCATAACAACCAATCCCCTCATTTTCCCTTTTCTTACCTTTATCCTTGCGATAGAAATTTGAGGGGCCTCTCCTTTGATGAAAGGACTTTTTGTTGTTGATGAATTTTCTGAACTTGCGCACGAGAAGAGCTTCATCATAATCTCCCTCATGGTCCTTGTTATGGGGGAATTGAGCCGCCATGCCCCACGTGATCGGCACGCGTATCCAGAAAAGCTACTGTCACTCCGACCCCGAGTCGGACCTCCTCGGCTCCGCAGCCCGACCCCGGGTCGGCTGCCCTATGATCCAGCACTCCGACCCCGAGTCGGACCTCCTCGGCTCCGCAGCCCGACCCCGGGTCGGCTGCCCTATGATCCAGCACTCCGACCCCGAGTCGGACCTCCCCGGCTTCGCAGCCCGACCCCGGGTCGGCTGCCCTATGATCCAGCATTCCAACCCCGAGTCGGAGATCTTTTGATAACGACAGGCTATTCTCCAGAGGCACGCCGCGGCCTCCTGCTCCACTACTCCCTGCAACGGCTGTACCCGATGCTGCCCACGATCTCCTGTATCGACCGTACAAAGCGGAACTCCACTACGCCCTGCCATGACCGTACCCGGCGCTGCTCCACGACGCCCCGTAACGGCCATGTCAGTGGCCATTCTATCGTGCCCCACGACGACAAACCCCCCTGAGAGACCTCCCAGCCAGGGATATATGCGGCTGGGGGGAGAAGGGGGGGGTAAGCAATACCTCCCAGAGCACTCTCTCCCACTTGTGATTATCATCTCTCCTCCTCCAATCTCCTCTGACTTGACCGTCGGAGGGCCATCACCACCCTGGTGGTGGTGCAAGGCTTGTTTGCAGGTTCCTTGGCGGAAGGTGGAGCGCAACCAGCACCAACCAAGACAACTCAGGCGGAACCCCGTTCACACCGTCGTGTCAATCGTTCTCGGTTTGGACCACCAGCAACAGTTGGCGCTAGAGGAAGGGTCGAATCTCAGAACGGTCGTAATGGCACTGCGAGGTGGTCGCGGAGCTTCCAATGCTTCCGGTCGCGGAGCCTCTCGCGCCTCTGGCCGGGAGGCTGCTGCGTCCCCAACACACTCTCAGCAGCATTCCACCGCTTCTCCTCCCATTCAGACGGTCGAACCTGCTCAGTTCGACCAGCTAGCCCAGCAGGTTCGCACCCTCGCGGAGGCAGTGCAGAATCTGCAGGGTGTGATCTCTCGGGTGCCGCAGCGGGCTCAGGAGCCGCTGCTCCCCGAGCACTCGCCTCTTCCTCACAACCCGCGCTCCTTCCTCTCCCATGGAGAGGAGCGCCGGCGCGGGGAGGATTCTCGAGTGCGGTCCATTCTGCCAGGACCTTCTCATCGGAGCTGCGCGGGGTACGAGAGGCGGACCCGGGCGCGTTCTCAGACACCCCAGTCCTCGAGGGGCCCGCACTCCAGTCGGTCCCCCTCGCGCCGCTCCTTGTCTCCCACCCACCGGTCGCGCTCCCTGGACCGGCGGGTGGACGATCTCCACAGACAGCTCCAGGTCCTGAAGGGCCACTCCAAAGATCCCTTCGCCGACTTGGAAATCTCCTCCCAGCCGGCGCTTGCCTCAAGGATCCTGCGAACCCTAAACCCGCCGGGGTTCAAAATGCCGGCGATCGAACCCTACGACGGGGCGGCGGACCCACGGGACCACGTGGAGAGTTTCAGGACTCTTATGCTCCTCCATGGAGCATCGGATCCTCTCCTCTGCAAGGCCTTCCCGGCGACCCTCCGCGGCCCGGCAAGGGCGTGGTTCGCCGGCCTGGAGGCTAATTCCATCCAGTCCTTCCACCAGTTCACCCGTCTCTTCATCAGCCATTTCGCCGTCAGTAGCCGGCGAAGACTGGTCTCCGACTCCCTCTTCGATGTCCGGCAGAACGAGGGAGAGAGCCTGCGGGATTATCTCACCCGCTTCAACAAGGCAACACTGGAGGTCCGGAATTTGAGCCAGGAGGTGGCTCTCTCAGCCCTGAAGCGAGGCTTCCGGAAGGGCAGACTCACCTTCTCCCTGGACAAACGTCTGCCGCGGAGCTTCCCGGAGCTGTTGTCTCGGGCAAACCAGTATGCAGACGCCGAGGAGGCAGCCTCCCACCGGAACAAGGAGGCCGCCGAAGCCCCTCTAAAGCCCGGGAAGAAAAGGCGAAAAGAGGCACCCCAGAGGAGGAGCCCGACGCCTCAACGCCGGCGCAGAAGCCCGTCACCAGCAAGGAACCACGGCGCCACACGCCCTCGTTCTCCGCACCGACGCTTCAACCGGTACACCCCACTCCTGGCCCCCCGGGCCCAGATCCTCATGGAGGTCAAGGGGCGGGAGGACCTCCCGGTCCCGAGGCAGATGAAGAAGATCCCTGGGAGGAAGCCTTCTCGGGCGTACTGTGAGTACCACCGAGACCACGGCCACGATACCGAAGACTGCTTCCAGCTTCGGGACGAGATCGAGGCTCTCATTCGCCGAGGACGTCTCGGTCGATATGTAAACGACCGACGTCCCCCCGCAGACCCGCGTCCAGCCGACCCGGCCCCTCAGGAGCCTCGGGAGCAGAATCGACCCGTTGCGGGAGTGATCCACACCATCACTGGGGGCTGCTCTCGGCCCGTGAGGAACGCAGGGGGCTCGGCGGAAGTATCAGGAGTGGCCGTCGCGAAGAGGCAGCGGGTCGGAAATGTAATCACTTTTTGTGATGAAGATGTAAAGGGGGTTCAGACTCCCCACGATGACGCCATGGTGATCTCTCTCACTATGGCGGACTATGATGTAAGGCGTGTTCTTGTGGATAGTGGAAGCTCAGCTGATATTTTGTATTACGAGGCCTTCCAAAAGATGGGCTTTCCCCGACAATTGTTGCACAAAACATCCACCCCCCTCATAGGATTCACTGGAGACGCTATCTCGGCCGAAGGTGTCATCGAGCTGCCTGTGACTGCGGGCATTGCACCCGCAGAAGCCACGGTGCGGCTCGGGTTCTTGGTCGTCCGTGTCCCCTCGGCCTACAACGCTATCCTCGGACGACCCGGACTGAACGCCCTTCGCGCGGTGGTTTCTACCTACCATTTGCTCATGCGGTTCCCCACAGCGGCCGGGATTGGAGAGGTCCGAGGTGACCAGCCGACCGCACGGCAGTGTTTCCTAGCAACTCTCAAAGGGAAGAAGCCCATGGAGGCCCTAAGCGTCGAGTCACTTGACGCCAGAGACAAAGTGGCCTTGCGGCACGGGGAGCCGGCCGAGGGCGTAATCGAAGTTCCCCTCGAAGAAGGCCGCCCGGACCGCACGGTCCGGGTCGGTGCCAATCTCGACTTGGAAGCTCGGCTCCGGTTAGTGGAATTCCTCCGAGCCAATGCAGATGTGTTTGCCTGGTCGGCGGCCGATGTACCTGGGATCGACCCGGAGGTCGTTTCTCACGCCCTCAACGTCGACCCGACCCACCGACCGGTAAAGCAAAAGAAGAGACACTGTGCCCCGGATCGGATCCGGGTGGTCGACCAGGAGGTAGACAAACTCTTGGAGGCAGGTTTCATAAGAGAGGTGAGCTACCCCGAGTGGCTGGCAAACGTCGTACTTGTCCGGAAGGCGAGCGGGAAGTGGAGGATGTGCGTCGACTACACCGACCTGAACAAGGCGTGCCCCAAGGATAGCTTTCCGCTTCCACGGATAGACCAACTGGTCGACGCGACTTCCGGATATCAGCTACTGTCTTTTATGGACGCCTTCTCCGGCTACAACCAAATAATGATGGCTCCACAGGACGAGGAGAAAACTGCCTTCATAACAGACCGGGGGCTGTACTGTTACAAGGTAATGCCCTTCGGTCTGAAGAACGCTGGCGCCACTTACCAGCGCCTCGTCAATAAAATCTTCAAGGAGCAGATCGGCCGGAATATGGAGGTGTACGTGGACGATATGCTGGTAAAAAGCCGCCATGCAGACCAGCACATTGCAGATCTGGAGGAGACTTTCACCACCTTGCGAAAGTTTCGCATGAAGCTAAACCCAGCGAAGTGCGCTTTTGGTGCTTCGGCCGGGAGGTTCCTCGGTTTCATTGTCAACCAGCGCGGGATCGAGGCCAACCCGGACAAGATCAAAGCCATCCAAGATATGTCCCCTCCGACCAAAGTGAAGGAGGTTCAGGAGCTCGCTGGAAGGGTCGCCGCGCTCGGACGATTTGTGGCAAAGTCGGCCGAACGCTGCCAACCATTCTTCAAGGTGTTGAAGCGCCCAAAAGACTTCCTCTGGACGGCCGAATGCCATGCGGCGTTCGACCAGCTCAAGGAGTACATGGCGTCTCCTCCCCTGCTGTCCAAGCCGCAAGAGGGGGAGATGCTCTACCTTTACCTGGCGGTCTCCCCAACCGCAGTCAGCGCAGTACTGGTTCGGAAAGAGGCAAGACTTCAGAAGCCTGTATACTACATCAGCCGAGTCCTCCGGGATGCCGAGACGCGGTACACGAAGGCTGAGAAGATCGCCTTCGCGCTGCTGACTGCGACCAGGAGGCTTCGCCCCTATTTCCAGGCTCATTCTGTCACCCTTTTGACCGATCAACCACTGCGGCAGATTCTCAGCAATCCAGAGAATGCGGGACGGCTGGTGAAGTGGGCAGTAGAACTTGGTGAGTTCGACATCCGCTACCAGCCCCGACCAGCCATCAAGGCCCAGGTACTCGCGGACTTTCTCGCTGAGTGCACTGTGCAGGAGGCGGAACCTAAGCCGCCGGAGACACCCAGCCTCGATCTCCCGATCTGGACGCTCCACATTGACGGGTCGTCGAACCCTGAAGGTGGAGGGGCTGGGCTGGTCCTCACCAATCCCGATGGAGTGATAGCCGAGTATGCCTTGAGGTTCGGATTTCCAGTGACCAACAATGAGGCGGAGTACGAGGCCCTAGTCGCGGGACTCAAACTCGCCAAGGAGCTCGGCATCCGGCGTCTGAAAGTCTTCACCGACTCCCAGCTGGTGGTCGGGCAGGTTCGAGGGGAGTTCGAGGCGCGGAGCCCGACCATGCAGAGCTACGTCCGGAAGGTGCAAACACTCATTCCCGACCTCGGCAGTGTTGACATTCAGCAGGTCCCGAGGAGCGAAAATGCCAGGGCCGACAGGTTGTCCCGCCTAGTGGACGCAGACGCGCACAACTTGTCGAGGGCAATCTACCTGGAGACCCTGGATGCCCCGAGCATTGACGGGGCTGGAGCGGTGATGGCAATTGATCCGGAGCCGTCTTGGATGGACCCGCTCGTCGCCTACCTCGCCGAAGGAATCCTCCCTGAAGACGAAGATCAGGCCCGGCGGCTTGTAAAGAAGTCCGCCCACTACGTACTTTATGAAGGGAGGCTGTATCGGACCTCGTTTACCGCCCCCCTCTTAAGGTGCCTCCGCCCCGCGGAAGCGGCCTACGCCCTCGGCGAAGTCCACGAAGGCATCTGCGGATCGCACTTGGGGGCTAGGTCCTTGGCGCATAAGATCATGAGGCAAGGCTACTATTGGCCGACCTTGATGGAGGACTCGAAGGACCACGTGCGGAAATGCGACGCCTGCCAGCGCCACGCCAACGTCCAGAGAGTCCCCTCTGTCCCCTTGGCGCCAATCACCGCGCCCTGGCCCTTCGCACAATGGGGAATGGATATCCTCGGACCATTCCCCGTCGCTTCGGCCCAGCGGAAATTTTTGATTGTCGCCATCGACTACTTCACCAAGTGGGTGGAGGCAGAGCCACTGGCCACCATCACGGAGGCACAAGTCCGGAAGTTCGTGAAGAAGAACATCATTGTCCGATTTGGAGTACCTCGGGTCCTCATCTCGGATAACGGTCGACAGTTTGATAACAAGCACTTCCGGGACTTCTGCGAGGAATTTGGGATCGAGCATCGGTTCACATCCGTGTCGCATCCCCAAACCAACGGCGAGGCCGAGGTCACAAATCGGACAATCCTCCAAGGTATCAAAGCGCGGATCGGCCGGACGGGGCAAGCTTGGGTCGAGGAACTCGAGAATGTCCTTTGGGCGTATCGGACCAAACAACGGACTCCTACTGGAGAGACGCCTTTCAGCCTAACCTATGGCACGGAAGCCGTTGCCCCCGTGGAGCTCGGACTCCCCTCGCCTCGGGTGGCCGCGCACCGACCCGAGGCCAATTCAGAGCAACTCCGAGGGAACTTGGATCTCTTGGAAGAGGCAAGGGAAATGGCTCAGGTACGGATGGCAATGTATCAGCAGAGGGTGGCCCGATATTACAACTCCAAAGTCCGACCGAAGCTTTTCAGAATTGGAGATCTGGTGCTGAGGCGAGCTAAGGCATCTCAACCTACGGAAGGTGGGAAGCTAGCGCCAAATTGGGAAGGCCCGTATAAAGTTCGTTGGGTAAACCGACCTGGCTCCTACCAGTTGGAAGCCCTAGATGGCCGAGAAATTCCAAGGGGCTGGAATTCCGCTAACCTGCGGATGTATTACCAGTAGAACAACAAGGCCAGAAAGACAATTTAAAAAGGTGCAATACTTTTTGTTGCTGGTGGTCCAAACCGAGAACGATTGACACGACGGTGTGAACGGGGTTCCGCCTGAGTTGTCTTGGTTGGTGCTGGTTGCGCTCCACCTTCCGCCAAGGAACCTGCAAACAAGCCTTGCACCACCACCAGGGTGGTGATGGCCCTCCGACGGTCAAGTCAGAGGAGATTGGAGGAGGAGAGATGATAATCACAAGTGGGAGAGAGTGCTCTGGGAGGTATTGCTTACCCCCCCCTTCTCCCCCCAGCCGCATATATGCCTGGCTGGGAGGTCTCTCAGGGGGGTTTGTCGTCGTGGGGCACGATAGAATGGCCACTGACATGGCCGTTACGGGGCGTCGTGGAGCAGCGCCGGGTACGGTCATGGCAGGGCGTAGTGGAGCTCCGCTTTGTACGGTCGATACAGGAGATCGTGGGCAGCATCGGGTACAGCCGTTGCAGGGAGTAGTGGAGCAGGAGGCCGCGGCGTGCCTCTGGAGAATAGCCTGTCGTTATCAAAAGATCTCCGACTCGGGGTCGGAATGCTGGATCATAGGGCAGCCGACCCGGGGTCGGGCTGCGGAGCCGAGGAGGTCCGACTCGGGGTCGGAGTGCTGGATCATAGGGCAGCCGACCCGGGGTCGGGCTGCGGAGCCGAGGAGGTCCGACTCGGGGTCGGAGTGCTGGATCATAGGGCAGCCGACCCGGGGTCGGGCTGCGGAGCCGAGGAGGTCCGACTCGGGGTCGGAATGCTGGATCATAGGGCAGCCGTAGCTTTCCTGGATACGCGTGCCGATCACGTGGGGCATGGCGGCTCAATTCCCCCATAACAGTAGCCCCCCGCTTCCGAGCCTGGAACCAGAAGGGGAACAGGTGAAGGGAGTGATGTTTCGAGATTGCCGCCATCCTTCGGAGAGGCGCGCGCGCTTCAAGCTTCCCGCCTTCTTTATGGCGTATGGCGGTTGCTGCTGACCTGGCAACCTGAGGATTTCGGCGGACATCCTTCCTTAATGGTGTCGATTCGCCTTTGCAAGCTGACCTCTTGTACCTTTCATTGTCTTTTTTATTTTTGTATGTCGGCGTTTTGCCCAATTGTATGGGCCTCGGCCCTGAAAATTAATGCACGTTGAATATTTCTTCATCTCGCCCTCGTCCTCTTTTTTTTTTTTAGCTCTTGGTTGCTTCTTGCTGACTTTTGATTCCCGAAGTTCTTCCGGCACTAGGCCAGGCATCCGAGGGTTAAACCTCAGGAAACTCTTCCGGCGCTAAGCCAGGCATCCGAGGGTTAGGCCTCAGGAAATTCTTCCGGCGCTAAGCCAGGCATCCGAGGGTTAGGCCTCAGGAAATTCTTCCGGCGCTAAGCCAGGCATCCGAGGGTTAGGCCTCAGGAAATTCTTCCGGCGCTAAGCCAGGCATCCGAGGGTTAGGCCTCAGGAAACTCTTCCGGCGCTGAGACAGGCATCCGAGGGTTAGGCCTCAGGAAACTCTTCCGGCGCTAGGCCAGGCATCCGAGGGTTAGGCCTCAGGAAACTCTTCCGGCGCTAAGCCAGGCATCCGAGGGTTAGGCCTCAGGAAACTCTTCCGGCGCTAAGCCAGGCATCTGAGGGTTAGGCCTCAGGAAATTCTTCCGGCGCTAAGCCAGGCACCCGAGGGTTAGGCCTCAGGAAACTCTTCCGGCGCTGAGCCAGGCATCCGAGGGTTAGGCCTCAGGAAACTCTTCCGGCGCTAGGCCAGGCATCCGAGGGTTAGGCCTCAGGAAACTCTTCCGGCGCTAAGCCAGGCATCTGAGGGTTAGGCCTCAGGAAATTCTTCCGGCGCTAAGCCAGGCACCCGAGGGTTAGGCCTCAGGAAACTCTTCCGGCGCTGAGCCAGGCATCCGAGGGTTAGGCCTCAGGAAACTCTTCCGGCGCTGAGCCAGGCATCCGAGGGTTAGGCCTCAGGAAACTCTTCCGGCGCTCAGCCAGGCATCCGAGGGTTAGGCCTCAGGAAACTCTTCCGGCGCTAGGCCAGGCATCCGAGGGTTAGGCCTCAGGAAATTCTTTCGGCGCTAAGCCAGGCATCCGAGGGTTAGGCCTCAGGAAATTCTTCCGGCGCTAAGCCAGGCATCCGAGGGTTAGGCCTCAGGAAATTCTTCCGCTCGCTGGTCGGCCAAGGCTGGCGCAAGCCGAAGCGACCGGTCGGGGCTTCCGGCTAGTCTGCTCCCGGGATGATCATCGGGTTAGCCAGGCATCTGAGGGTTGTCAAGCCTCAGGGAAATCTTCCGGCGCTGAGCCAGGCATCCGAGGGTTAGGCCTCAGGAAACTCTTCCGGCGCTGAGCCAGGCATCCGAGGGTTAGGCCTCAGGAAACTCTTCCGGCGCTAAGCCAGGCATCCGAGGGTTAGGCCTCAGGAAACTCTTCCGGCGCTGAGCCAGGCATCCGAGGGTTAGGCCTCAGGAAACTCTTCCGGCGCTAAGCCAGGCATCCGAGGGTTAGGCCTCAGGAAATTCTTCCGGCGCTAAGCCAGGCATCCGAGGGTTAGGCCTCAGGAAATTCTTCCGGCGCTAAGCCAGGCATCCGAGGGTTAGGCCTCAGGAAACTCTTCCGGCGCTGAGCCAGGCATCCGAGGGTTAGGCCTCAGGAAACTCTTCCGGCGCTGAACCAGGCATCCGAGGGTTAGGCCTCAGGAAACTCTTCCGGCGCTGAGCCAGGCATCCGAGGGTTAGGCCTCAGGAAACTCTTCCGGCGCTGAGCCAGGCATCCGAGGGTTAGGCCTCAGGAAACTCTTCCGGCGCTGAGCCAGGCATCCGAGGGTTAGGCCTCAGGAAACTCTTCCGGCGCTGAGCCAGGCATCCGAGGGTTAGGCCTCAGGAAACTCTTCCGGCGCAGAGCCAGGCATCCGAGGCCCGAGCCTCGGGAGATTCCACTCGTTGGTCGGCCTAGGCTGGCGCAAGCCGAGGCGACCGGTCGGGGCTTCCGGCTAGTCTGCTCCCGGGATGATCATCGGGTTAGCCAGGCATCTGAGGGTCGTCAAGCCTCAGGGAAATTCCACTCGTTGGTCGGCCTAGGCTGGCGCAAGCCGAGGCGACCGGTCGGGGCTTCCGGCTAGTCTGCTCCCGGGATGATCATCGGGTTAGCCAGGCATCTGAGGGTTGTCAAGCCTCAGGGAAATTCCGCTCGTTGGTCGGCCAAGGCTGGCGCAAGCCGAGGCGACCGGTCGGGGCTTCCGGCTAGTCTGCTCCCGGGATGATCATCGGGTTAGCCAGGCATCTGAGGGTTGTCAAGCCTCAGGGAAATTCCGCTCGTTGGTCGGCCAAGGCTGGCGCAAGCCGAGGCGACCGGTCGGGGCTTCCGGCTAGTCTGCTCCCGGGATGATCATCGGGTTAGCCAGGCATCCGAGGGCCGAGCCTCGGGAGATTCCACTCGTTGGTCGGCCTAGGCTGGCGCAAGCCGAGGCGACCGGTCGGGGCTTCCGGCTAGTCTGCTCCCGGGATGATCATCGGGTTAGCCAGGCATCTGAGGGTCGTCAAGCCTCAGGGAAATTCCACTCGTTGGTCGGCCTAGGCTGGCGCAAGCCGAGGCGACCGGTCGGGGCTTCCGGCTAGTCTGCTCCCGGGATGATCATCGGGTTAGCCAGGCATCCGAGGGCCGAGCCTCGGGAGATTCCACTCGTTGGTCGGCCTAGGCTGGCGCAAGCCGAGGCGACCGGTCGGGGCTTCCGGCTAGTTTGCTCCCGGGATGATCATCGGGTTAGCCAGGCATCCGAGGGCCGAGCCTCGGGACATTCCACTCGTTGGTCGGCCACTTGTCGCTCGCCGCCCATCGGGGTTTCTCTGTGCCCAGCCGCGACCGTGTTTCTCCTCTCCTCCAAGCGTTGCCTGGGGGGAACACGAGAAGGGTATTAAACGCTAATTAATGCGTTACCTGGAAAATCGGATCGCCAGTTGCTGCTGGTGAGGAGTGTTAGTTGAGCGGCCGCGATACGCGGGTTCTTCGAGGAGGATGCGGCCTGGAAATAGGGCGAAGCCTCCTGGTCGCAGTCAGCAGCGCGAAGGCGATCTTCTCAGCCTTCGTGTACCGCGTCTCGGCATCCCGGAGGACTCGGCTGATGTAGTATACAGGCTTCTGAAGTCTTGCCTCTTCCCGAACCAGTACTGCGCTGACTGCGGTTGGGGAGACCGCCAGGTAAAGGTAGAGCATCTCCCCCTCTTGCGGCTTGGACAGCAGGGGAGGAGACGCCATGTACTCCTTGAGCTGGTCGAACGCCGCATGGCATTCGGCCGTCCAGAGGAAGTCTTTTGGGCGCTTCAACACCTTGAAGAATGGTTGGCAGCGTTCGGCCGACTTTGCCACAAATCGTCCGAGCGCGGCGACCCTTCCAGCGAGCTCCTGAACCTCCTTCACTTTGGTCGGAGGGGACATATCCTGGATGGCTTTGATCTTGTCCGGGTTGGCCTCGATCCCGCGCTGGTTGACAATGAAACCGAGGAACCTCCCGGCCGAAGCACCAAAAGCGCACTTCGCTGGGTTTAGCTTCATGCGAAACTTTCGCAAGGTGGTGAAAGTCTCCTCCAGATCTGCAATGTGCTGGTCTGCATGGCGGCTTTTTACCAGCATATCGTCCACGTACACCTCCATATTCCGGCCGATCTGCTCCTTAAAGATTTTATTGACGAGGCGCTGGTAAGTGGCGCCAGCGTTCTTCAGACCGAAGGGCATTACCTTGTAACAGTACAGCCCCCGGTCTGTTATGAAGGCAGTTTTCTCCTCGTCCTGTGGAGCCATCATTATTTGGTTGTAGCCGGAGAAGGCGTCCATAAAAGACAGTAGCTGATATCCGGAAGTCGCGTCGACCAGTTGGTCTATCCGTGGAAGCGGAAAGCTATCCTTGGGGCACGCCTTGTTCAGGTCGGTGTAGTCGACGCACATCCTCCACTTCCCGCTCGCCTTCCGGACAAGTACGACGTTTGCCAGCCACTCGGGGTAGCTCACCTCTCTTATGAAACCTGCCTCCAAGAGTTTGTCTACCTCCTGGTCGACCACCCGGATCCGATCCGGGGCACAGTGTCTCTTCTTTTGCTTTACCGGTCGGTGGGTCGGGTCGACGTTGAGGGCGTGAGAAACGACCTCCGGGTCGATCCCAGGTACATCGGCCGCCGACCAGGCAAACACATCTGCATTGGCTCGGAGGAATTCCACTAACCGGAGCCGAGCTTCCAAGTCGAGATTGGCACCGACCCGGACCGTGCGGTCCGGGCGGCCTTCTTCGAGGGGAACTTCGATTACGCCCTCGGCCGGCTCCCCGTGCCGCAAGGCCACTTCGTCTCTGGCGTCAAGTGACTCGACGCTTAGGGCCTCCATGGGCTTCTTCCCTTTGAGAGTTGCTAGGAAACACTGCCGTGCGGTCGGCTGGTCACCTCGGACCTCTCCAATCCCGGCCGCTGTGGGGAACCGCATGAGCAAATGGTAGGTAGAAACCACCGCGCGAAGGGCGTTCAGTCCGGGTCGTCCGAGGATAGCGTTGTAGGCCGAGGGGACACGGACGACCAAGAACCCGAGCCGCACCGTGGCTTCTGCGGGTGCAATGCCCGCAGTCACAGGCAGCTCGATGACACCTTCGGCCGAGATAGCGTCTCCAGTGAATCCTATGAGGGGGGTGGATGTTTTGTGCAACAATTGTCGGGGAAAGCCCATCTTTTGGAAGGCCTCGTAATACAAAATATCAGCTGAGCTTCCACTATCCACAAGAACACGCCTTACATCATAGTCCGCCATAGTGAGAGAGATCACCATGGCGTCATCGTGGGGAGTCTGAACCCCCTTTACATCTTCATCACAAAAAGTGATTACATTTCCGACCCGCTGCCTCTTCGCGACGGCCACTCCTGATACTTCCGCCGAGCCCCCTGCGTTCCTCACGGGCCGAGAGCAGCCCCCAGTGATGGTGTGGATCACTCCCGCAACGGGTCGATTCTGCTCCCGAGGCTCCTGAGGGGCCGGGTCGGCTGGACGCGGGTCTGCGGGGGGACGTCGGTCGTTTACATATCGACCGAGACGTCCTCGGCGAATGAGAGCCTCGATCTCGTCCCGAAGCTGGAAGCAGTCTTCGGTATCGTGGCCGTGGTCTCGGTGGTACTCACAGTACGCCCGAGAAGGCTTCCTCCCAGGGATCTTCTTCATCTGCCTCGGGACCGGGAGGTCCTCCCGCCCCTTGACCTCCATGAGGATCTGGGCCCGGGGGGCCAGGAGTGGGGTGTACCGGTTGAAGCGTCGGTGCGGAGAACGAGGGCGTGTGGCGCCGTGGTTCCTTGCTGGTGACGGGCTTCTGCGCCGGCGTTGAGGCGTCGGGCTCCTCCTCTGGGGTGCCTCTTTTCGCCTTTTCTTCCCGGGCTTTAGAGGGGCTTCGGCGGCCTCCTTGTTCCGGTGGGAGGCTGCCTCCTCGGCGTCTGCATACTGGTTTGCCCGAGACAACAGCTCCGGGAAGCTCCGCGGCAGACGTTTGTCCAGGGAGAAGGTGAGTCTGCCCTTCCGGAAGCCTCGCTTCAGGGCTGAGAGAGCCACCTCCTGGCTCAAATTCTGGACCTCCAGTGTTGCCTTGTTGAAGCGGGTGAGATAATCCCGCAGGCTCTCTCCCTCGTTCTGCCGGACATCGAAGAGGGAGTCGGAGACCAGTCTTCGCCGGCTACTGACGGCGAAATGGCTGATGAAGAGACGGGTGAACTGGTGGAAGGACTGGATGGAATTAGCCTCCAGGCCGGCGAACCACGCCCTTGCCGGGCCGCGGAGGGTCGCCGGGAAGGCCTTGCAGAGGAGAGGATCCGATGCTCCATGGAGGAGCATAAGAGTCCTGAAACTCTCCACGTGGTCCCGTGGGTCCGCCGCCCCGTCGTAGGGTTCGATCGCCGGCATTTTGAACCCCGGCGGGTTTAGGGTTCGCAGGATCCTTGAGGCAAGCGCCGGCTGGGAGGAGATTTCCAAGTCGGCGAAGGGATCTTTGGAGTGGCCCTTCAGGACCTGGAGCTGTCTGTGGAGATCGTCCACCCGCCGGTCCAGGGAGCGCGACCGGTGGGTGGGAGACAAGGAGCGGCGCGAGGGGGACCGACTGGAGTGCGGGCCCCTCGAGGACTGGGGTGTCTGAGAACGCGCCCGGGTCCGCCTCTCGTACCCCGCGCAGCTCCGATGAGAAGGTCCTGGCAGAATGGACCGCACTCGAGAATCCTCCCCGCGCCGGCGCTCCTCTCCATGGGAGAGGAAGGAGCGCGGGTTGTGAGGAAGAGGCGAGTGCTCGGGGAGCAGCGGCTCCTGAGCCCGCTGCGGCACCCGAGAGATCACACCCTGCAGATTCTGCACTGCCTCCGCGAGGGTGCGAACCTGCTGGGCTAGCTGGTCGAACTGAGCAGGTTCGACCGTCTGAATGGGAGGAGAAGCGGTGGAATGCTGCTGAGAGTGTGTTGGGGACGCAGCAGCCTCCCGGCCAGAGGCGCGAGAGGCTCCGCGACCGGAAGCATTGGAAGCTCCGCGACCACCTCGCCGTGCCATTACGATCGTTCTGAGATTCGGCCCTTCCTCTAGCGCCAACTGTTGCTGGTGGTCCAAACCGAGAACGATTGACACGACGGTGTGAACGGGGTTCCGCCTGAGTTGTCTTGGTTGGTGCTGGTTGCGCTCCACCTTCCGCCAAGGAACCTGCAAACAAGCCTTGCACCACCACCAGGGTGGTGATGGCCCTCCGACGGTCAAGTCAGAGGAGATTGGAGGAGGAGAGATGATAATCACAAGTGGGAGAGAGTGCTCTGGGAGGTATTGCTTACCCCCCCCTTCTCCCCCCAGCCGCATATATGCCTGGCTGGGAGGTCTCTCAGGGGGGTTTGTCGTCGTGGGGCACGATAGAATGGCCACTGACATGGCCGTTACGGGGCGTCGTGGAGCAGCGCCGGGTACGGTCATGGCAGGGCGTAGTGGAGCTCCGCTTTGTACGGTCGATACAGGAGATCGTGGGCAGCATCGGGTACAGCCGTTGCAGGGAGTAGTGGAGCAGGAGGCCGCGGCGTGCCTCTGGAGAATAGCCTGTCGTTATCAAAAGATCTCCGACTCGGGGTCGGAATGCTGGATCATAGGGCAGCCGACCCGGGGTCGGGCTGCGGAGCCGAGGAGGTCCGACTCGGGGTCGGAGTGCTGGATCATAGGGCAGCCGACCCGGGGTCGGGCTGCGGAGCCGAGGAGGTCCGACTCGGGGTCGGAGTGCTGGATCATAGGGCAGCCGACCCGGGGTCGGGCTGCGGAGCCGAGGAGGTCCGACTCGGGGTCGGAATGCTGGATCATAGGGCAGCCGTAGCTTTCCTGGATACGCGTGCCGATCACGTGGGGCATGGCGGCTCAATTCCCCCATAACACTTTTCATTTCAATAATTTCTGGTTACAGTGGCGTGCTCGTGTGATTACAAGGAATTCCCAGAGGGGAATTAGGGAGTAAAGAAAGTAAAGAAGAGGTGGAGACCCAAACCCTCAACCCAGGGCGGCTGCAGTCCCACCAGAAGTGGGTGCTTCTAACCGGAGGCGCCATCCAGCACCTCACCAAAAAGAGGAGGAGCCGCCGCAGAAGAAGCTCCCGCTGCCCCCAGGGGAACGCCGCCTCCAAAGGATATTCCCATCTTCCCCAGTGGTAGGGAAGAGAAGGGATTCGAGGGGGAAGAGTATATGGAGGCGCGGTCCCGGATTGAGCGTCTGGCGCAGAGCTCAACCGGGAGGCTGAACTTCAAGGAGGGGAGATGTGATCCCGGATGAAACGCCTAGAGCGGAGTTCCGCCGGGGAGACCCTCCTTGTTGATCCCAGATGAAACGGCTAGTTGGCTGAAGTTGTAAGGGGAGCGCCTCCCCTTTCCTTCGACAGGAGTCTCTCAGTCATATGCCAAGGAGGAGGTCCGCGATCCATGGCAACCTGCAGCTCCGGCTTAGCAAATTCCATCGTACCTGCACCTGTATTTGTAGCCAAGCTGCGGCCCCCTGGTAGTTCCGATACGGGTGGCTCCAATAAATGCAGGCGCACTGAATCCGGAGCCGTACCGGCTCCCGAGGCGTATCTCCCCGCGATTTCCTAAGCGTCATTCTCCTTGAATCGCATTCTTTGTGCAGGACGATCTGGGTGACGTATACCCCTAGGTCCACGTGTCTCCGCTCGCGCCCAGGCCGCATCCTCCTCGAAGAACCCGCGTATCGCGGCCGCTCAACTAACACTCCTCACCAGCAGCAACTGGCGATCCGATTTCCCAGGTAACGCATTAATTAGCGTTTAATACCCTTCTCGTGTTCCCCCCAGGCAACGCTTGGAGGAGAGGAGAAACACGGTCGCGGCTGGGCACAGAGAAACCCCGATGGGCGGCGAGCGACAAGTGGCCGACCAACGAGTGGAATGTCCCGAGGCTCGGCCCTCGGATGCCTGGCTAACCCGATGATCATCCCGGGAGCAGACTAGCCGGAAGCCCCGACCGGTCGCCTCGGCTTGCGCCAGCCTAGGCCGACCAACGAGTGGAATCTCCCGAGGCTCGGCCCTCGGATGCCTGGCTAACCCGATGATCATCCCGGGAGCAGACTAGCCGGAAGCCCCGACCGGTCGCCTCGGCTTGCGCCAGCCTAGGCCGACCAACGAGTGGAATCTCCCGAGGCTCGGCCCTCGGATGCCTGGCTAACCCGATGATCATCCCGGGAGCAGACTAGCCGGAAGCCCCGACCGGTCGCCTCGGCTTGCGCCAGCCTTGGCCGACCAACGAGCGGAATTTCCCTGAGGCTTGACAACCCTCAGATGCCTGGCTAACCCGATGATCATCCCGGGAGCAGACTAGCCGGAAGCCCCGACCGGTCGCCTCGGCTTGCGCCAGCCTTGGCCGACCAACGAGCGGAATTTCCCTGAGGCTTGACAACCCTCAGATGCCTGGCTAACCCGATGATCATCCCGGGAGCAGACTAGCCGGAAGCCCCGACCGGTCGCCTCGGCTTGCGCCAGCCTAGGCCGACCAACGAGTGGAATCTTCCGAGGCTCGGCCCTCGGATGCCTGGCTAACCCGATGATCATCCCGGGAGCAGACTAGCCGGAAGCCCCGACCGGTCGCCTCGGCTTGCGCCAGCCTTGGCCGACCAACGAGCGGAATTTCCCTGAGGCTTGACAACCCTCAGATGCCTGGCTAACCCGATGATCATCCCGGGAGCAGACTAGCCGGAAGCCCCGACCGGTCGCCTCGGCTTGCGCCAGCCTAGGCCGACCAACGAGTGGAATCTCCCGAGGCTCGGCCCTCGGATGCCTGGCTAACCCGATGATCATCCCGGGAGCAGACTAGCCGGAAGCCCCGACCGGTCGCCTCGGCTTGCGCCAGCCTTGGCCGACCAACGAGCGGAATTTCCCTGAGGCTTGACGACCCTCAGATGCCTGGCTAACCCGATGATCATCCCGGGAGCAGACTAGCCGGAAGCCCCGACCGGTCGCCTCGGCTTGCGCCAGCCTAGGCCGACCAACGAGTGGAATCTCCCGAGGCTCGGGCCTCGGATGCCTGGCTCAGCGCCGGAAGAGTTTCCTGAGGCCTAACCCTCGGATGCCTGGCTCAGCGCCGGAAGAGTTTCCTGAGGCCTAACCCTCGGATGCCTGGCTTAGCGCCGGAAGAGTTTCCTGAGGCCTAACCCTCGGATGCCTGGCTCAGCGCCGGAAGAGTTTCCTGAGGCCTAACCCTCGGATGCCTGGCTTAGCGCCGGAAGAGTTTCCTGAGGCCTAACCCTCGGATGCCTGGCTTAGCGCCGGAAGAATTTCCTGAGGCCTAACCCTCGGATGCCTGGCTTAGCGCCGGAAGAGTTTCCTGAGGCCTAACCCTCGGATGCCTGGCTCAGCGCCGGAAGAGTTTCCTGAGGCCTAACCCTCGGATGCCTGGCTTAGCGCCGGAAGAGTTTCCTGAGGCCTAACCCTCGGATGCCTGGCTCAGCGCCGGAAGAGTTTCCTGAGGCCTAACCCTCGGATGCCTGGCTTAGCGTCGGAAGAATTTCCTGAGGCCTAACCCTCGGATGCCTGGCTTAGCGCCGGAAGAATTTCCTGAGGCCTAACCCTCGGATGCCTGGCTTAGCGCCGGAAGAATTTCCTGAGGCCTAACCCTCGGATGCCTGGCTTAGCGCCGGAAGAATTTCCTGAGGCCTAACCCTCGGATGCCTGGCTTAGCGCCGGAAGAATTTCCTGAGGCCTAACCCTCGGATGCCTGGCTTAACGCCGGAAGAGTTTCCTGAGGTTTAACCCTCGGATGCCTGGCTTAACGCCGGAAGAGTTTCCTGAGGTTTAACCCTCGGATGCCTGGCCTAGCGCCGGAAGAACTTCGGGAATCAAAAGTCAGCAAGAAGCAACCAAGAGCTAAAAAAAAAAAAAAGAGGACGAGGGCGAGATGAAGAAATATTCAACGTGCATTAATTTTCAGGGCCGAGGCCCATACAATTGGGCAAAACGCCGACATACAAAAATAAAAAAGACAATGGAAGGTACAAGAGGTCAGCTTGGAGGAACTCCCGGGTCGGGAACGCCGGGCTCGTCCGCGGGAGGTAGGGAAGCAGCAGGAGAACCAGCAGGCGATGGCGCCGGAGAGGAGTCCAGGAGGGAGATCTCGCTCAGGTCAACTTCGGGATACTTAGCCGACACCCTTGCCAGGCCCTCCTCGAAGCCCAAGGTGAAGGCTTCGGCCCCCGCGTCCGACGCGTCATGGACAAACTCGTCAGACTGGCGATAGGTCCGCACTGCCTCCGACATATCATGGGCGAACTCGGCGGACTGGCGATAAGCCTCTACCGCCTGACGCCCGATTTCCGCCCTCTTCTCGGCCAGCTCCGCCTCAGCTCGCTCCATAATCTGAGCCTTGGCCTCCAAGACCTTCGCCACAATCCGGCCTTCGGCCTCAGAGGAGACCCTCAGCAGATCAGCCTGAGCCTCTTTATGCTTCGCCTCGGTAGCAACCCGAGCGGCCTCGGCTTCCTTCAGGCGCGAACGGAGCTCTTGGACGTCCGTGCATGACTTCTCCAGGGCCGACTCCAGTTCGCCTAGTTTGGCTTCAAAAGAGCGGATTCGGTCGCAGGCGTTGTCGGCAGACCGCTGGGCCTTCTCCCACCGCTCTCGATAGTCCGCGATCTTCCGGGACTGCTTTTCAGCCCGTTCCTCCGCCTTCTTGACCCTGCTTTCGAGGCCCGAGGCGGCTTTGAGTTGCTCCCGAGCCTCTGACAGTTGCTCCTCCAGGGCGGCGAAGCCGAGTGCCCGCTCTTCGGCCTCCCGGAGCCTCGCCTCGAGGTCCCCGGTCGTCCTGCCTGCCGCAGCCCGGCCTCCCTCTTCCATTGCTTTCAGCCGGTCCTCGGCCTTCGCCAAAAGCCCCGCCTGTTCCTTGTAGCACTCCTCCAGACGGATCATGTACTGGGCGAGCTAAGAAATAGGAAAAATAAGGGAGTCAGGCGGAGAACAACAGAGCCAATAAATGGTGAAAGACGGCCAGAAGAACACTCACCGACATGAGACAGACGCAGCTGGCGGCCCCAACGTCAGAGACATCCAACTCCCGGACCCGCCGACGGTCCTTCTCCAGCAACACTGTTTCGATGAGATTTCGGGCGCCATCGGTAGTGAAGGCAGACCCCGATTTCTCCCCGGAGCCGGATGGTGGTTCTGCAGCCTTACCCTTATCCATCGCCTGGGGAAGAGTCCGACTGATCGCGCTCGGGGCGGGGGTCGCCCCAGGAATTGATAGGGTCCCGCTCGGCCGGGGCCTCGGCGCGTCCCTCCTCGAGTCATCAGGAGCCGACCGAGTCGAAGGCCGGGTTGGGGACCGATCACGTCCGACCCGTCCGTCTTGAGCAGGCTCAGGTGGCACCTCCGGAGTAGCGGCAACCTTACCACCGGAGGGCTGATACAGCGTCAGCTGCCGGTCGGTGCCCACGACATCTCCCTGACCGGTGGGCCCGGACTCGTCGGTCGGCATCGGAGGTATCTCCTTACAGGACTTCTTCGCCGATGGGGCCCCGCTCGGAAGAGCTCGTTTCCTCCTCCGGACTGCTTCCAGCAGGGACGCCCTACCAACAGCCTTCGACTTCACCGACCGCATGACGTCGTCGACCTCTGCAAGAAGGACGGGATGGTCAGGGACTGAGAAACCGAAAGGAAGAAGGAACGAAAGAGAAGAAAAGAGCTAAAGAAACGATGGCGGACTCACGGTCGGTGGGGACCGAGCTCAAACCGACGTTCACCAAGGTATCCTCAGAAATGAGGCGGCCCACCGGGGGAAGCTGGCCCTCGGCGACCAACCCCTTCAAGGCGGCGACGCCCTCGGATTCCTCCCTCGACAACTTCGACAGGCCAATTGGGGACTTCGCCGGCGTCCCCCAGATTGCCCTGATTTCCCAGGAGGGGTCTACATCAACGAAAAATAAGCGCTCCTTCCAGTGGTGAATGGAGGTAGGACCCTCCTTGACAAGGCCGCACCCTCGCCGCGCTGCGAAGCACCACCACCCTTTGTCCTGGGGGTGGCCGCTCAGGCCGTAGAGCTCCCAGAAAACGTTCAAGGTGGCGGGAATCGCATGCAAGCGACAGAGAACCTGGAAGACCGTCAGAGCACGCCACGAGTTCGGCACCAGTTGCGTCGGTGCCATTCCTAAACCCCGGAGCACCTGTAAGACTAGGTCTGAAGGGGGAAAGCGGAACCCGGCTTGGAGGATGCCCTCATTGATGGCGATCTTCCCTCGGGGAGGATGAGACATCCTCTCCTCAGGCCCTGGGAGCGTGACATTGCAGGCCTCGGGAAGGTGGTACCGAGCCACAAATCCGTCTAAGTCCTCGGCGACCAGTTTTGACTTGATGCTATCTGCTCCCACTTCGCCCATCCCTAATGGCCAATCTACGGTCAGGACGGGGTCAAGAAGGAGGAAAAGGCCGGAACAACTGGGGTGCACTAGTACAAAAAGAAAAAGTATGAAGAGCTCAAAGTAGAAGAGTGGGAAACTCACTTGAAGAGGAGGAAGAACGGCTCCGAGAGCGTCAAAGGAAAAGCAAGCGAACGTTTCGGCGGCAACAATGGTAGCGCAAAGGAGAAACTCGAAAATGTCCGTAAAGAAGAAGACGGACGGGGGAGGGCCCCCGATTAAATAGGCGAAAGGGCAAGTGACACCTCGATGACGCCAGAAGACGCCTGGCCGCCGAAGGGTCGCTCGCACCCCAAAGGCGAATCGACACCATTAAGGAAGGATGTCCGCCGAAATCCTCAGGTTGCCAGGTCAGCAGCAACCGCCATACGCCATAAAGAAGGCGGGAAGCTTGAAGCGCGCGCGCCTCTCCGAAGGATGGCGGCAATCTCGAAACATCACTCCCTTCACCTGTTCCCCTTCTGGTTCCAGGCTCGGAAGCGGGGGGCTACTGTTATGGGGGAATTGAGCCGCCATGCCCCACGTGATCGGCACGCGTATCCAGGAAAGCTACTGTCACTCCGACCCCGAGTCGGACCTCCTCGGCTCCGCAGCCCGACCCCGGGTCGGCTGCCCTATGATCCAGCACTCCGACCCCGAGTCGGACCTCCTCGGCTCCGCAGCCCGACCCCGGGTCGGCTGCCCTATGATCCAGCACTCCGACCCCGAGTCGGACCTCCCCGGCTTCGCAGCCCGACCCCGGGTCGGCTGCCCTATGATCCAGCATTCCAACCCCGAGTCGGAGATCTTTTGATAACGACAGGCTATTCTCCAGAGGCACGCCGCGGCCTCCTGCTCCACTACTCCCTGCAACGGCTGTACCCGATGCTGCCCACGATCTCCTGTATCGACCGTACAAAGCGGAACTCCACTACGCCCTGCCATGACCGTACCCGGCGCTGCTCCACGACGCCCCGTAACGGCCATGTCAGTGGCCATTCTATCGTGCCCCACGACGACAAACCCCCCTGAGAGACCTCCCAGCCAGGGATATATGCGGCTGGGGGGAGAAGGGGGGGGTAAGCAATACCTCCCAGAGCACTCTCTCCCACTTGTGATTATCATCTCTCCTCCTCCAATCTCCTCTGACTTGACCGTCGGAGGGCCATCACCACCCTGGTGGTGGTGCAAGGCTTGTTTGCAGGTTCCTTGGCGGAAGGTGGAGCGCAACCAGCACCAACCAAGACAACTCAGGCGGAACCCCGTTCACACCGTCGTGTCAATCGTTCTCGGTTTGGACCACCAGCAACAGTCCTCTTCTTCACTGCTGCTACTGCAAGACAAGTCTTTGTTAGATGATGTAGATTTAAGAGCTATTACCTTTTTCTTATGGGAGGACTCTTTTTCGCAGTGTTGCTTCATGGTTAGCTCGTGAGTCATTAGGGATCCAAGGAGCTCTTCAAGTGGAAGCTTGTTCAAGTCCTTAGCTTCTTTGTGGAGTGATTGATTAAAACCCCTATTTGATTTTGATGAGCTCAAAGCGTTTGAGTATATCTTATGTTTACTAATGAATTCAATTAAGTGTTTCAGTGAAAATCGTGTCTAAGTGTTTCTAGACTTGGTTCAAGATATTTTGGATAATGTATGAAGTCAGTTTGAACCAAAGTCTGAGACTTGAGTCGACTCCAGGATATTACGAGTCGACTCCAAGCGTATCAGAATCACTGGCACGGGCTCGAGTCGACTCCAGACCAGTACGAGTCGACTCCGACTGAGAACAGACAGACGAACAGAAAGCATCAACTCAAAACCTGTCAGCGAGTCGACTCCTGAAGTGCGCAAGTCGACTCCGATGCTTACCGAGTCGACTCCGAAGTAATATGAGTCAACTCCAAGAAGCTACAGACAGAAAAGTAAGAGAACCATTTTCGGACTCTAAGATTCGAGTCGACTCCTGTGGAACGCGAGTCGACTCCGATGGTTGGTAGGTCGACTCCAAAGAAAGTGAGAGTCAACTCTCAGTGGAACACAAGGCAAAAGTCAGAGAACCGTTTTCGGACTCTGAGATTCGAGTCGACTCCCGCAATACGCGAGTCGACTCCAAGACAGCGCGACCCAAAAAGACAGAAGATCAATTTGTTGTCTCTGAGAGCCAGTCGACTCCCAGACAGCTCGAGTCGACTCCAAGGCAGCGGTACACCAAAAAGGCAGAAGACTAAGTTTCGAAAACTGAGAGCCGAGTCGACTCCGGGGAAGTTCGAGTCGACTCCAAGACTGGACGAGCCAAAAGACAGAAGATCGGGAGTTCGGGCTCTGAGTGCCGAGTCGACTCCCAGGACTGTCGAGTCGACTCGAGCGGACCAAATTGAAAAGTTGACTCCCAGGACTTTAATTCAAATCCGGAACAGTTGCCGAGTCGACTCCAGAAAAGCATGAGTCGACTCCCGCTACAGCCGAGTCGACTCCTGATCGCGCGAGTCGACTCCGACCCCAACGGACACATTGTCAGGTTGTGCAGAGTGTGCAGAACGGGCAGAAATAGGTGTCTAACGGCTAGTTTCCGTGGGGGATGGCTTAAATAGCCACAGAGGACTGTAGCAAGGTAGAGAACTACCATTCCATTCAAAGAGATCAAGCATTTATTCTCTGCAAACTTGCTTTCAACGAAAAAGAAGAAAGAGCGCCATTAACTCAATCCAACAATCTCTTCCCAGCATTGAAAGAAGTCTCCTCCTGCATTCAAGTCGATCAGACGTTCCAGAGGAGACTCAAAGTTCAAGAAGCCTTATTCTACTCCAACGCAAAAGTGTTTGAGGGCTCTTAACTTCTCTCTAGTTTATATTGTAGCAAATCTGCTTTTTAAGAAGCTCAGTTTTTCTGTTTGTTTCTTATTCTTTCCATATTGTCTTTGCTTGATTCAATCGGGGGATTGAATCAAGGGTGTAGAGGTTAGTTGGTGAGCCTAGGTTAAAACCAACGTGTAAGGGTTCGATTGTGATCCCGGAAAAACAATCGGGGTGGTTCTAGTCGATGAGCCTGGAAAAACCGACCGAGTTCGTTGTGAGCTCGTAGAACAACAAGTTAGGTTGTGAGCTTGTAAAACAACCGGCTGTAATCCAAGGGGTTATAGTGAATTCCCAAGTAAGACTTGGGGAGTGGACGTAGGAGCAAGGGTTAGCTCCGAACCACTATAAAAACTTTGTGTTTGTGATTGGTTGTCTCTCTTTCTCTCATTCTCATTTCACTCACAGCACATAGCAACTAATTAATCACCTTGCAAAAGTATTAATTAGTCATCTACAAAAGTTTTAATTGTAAAATTATTTTAAAACCCAATTCACCCCCCCTCTTGGGTTGTCTATCTGGGCAACAAGTGGTATCAGAGCCTAAACTCTTCTACCCTAAGAGTAAAAGATCGAAATGACAACCCCATTTGGATCTTCCCACATTGAGGGTCAGTCCACCCAAAGACCCCCATTCTTTAATGGATCCGATTACTCATATTGGAAAGCTAGGATGAGAATATTCATCCAAGCCCAAGACTATGAGATGTGGACCATTGTATCAAATGGACCATACATCCCATCCATCTATGTAGAGGGGGTCACTGTACCCAAACTAGAAAAGGATTGGGATGAACATGACATGAGAAAGGCACAACTCAATTCTAAAGCAATGAATGCGCTTTACTGTGCATTAGATAGGAATGAATTCAATAGAGTCTCTACTTGCAATTCTGCAAAAGAGATTTGGGACAGACTTGAAGTGACCCATGAGGGCACGAATCAAGTCAAAGAATCCAAAATAAATATATTAGTTCATAAGTATGAACTATTTAAGATGGATTCTAATGAGACAATCACTAGCATGTTCACTAGGTTTACTGACATTGTCAATGGCCTAAAAAGCCTTGGCAAAAACTATACTAACAGTGATCTTGTCAGGAAAATTCTTCGCTGTCTACCAAGGTCATGGAAAGCCAAGGTGACGGCAATCCAAGAAGCTAAGGACTTGAACAAACTTCCACTTGAAGAGCTCCTTGGATCCCTAATGACTCACGAGCTAACAATGAAGCAGCACAGCGAAGAAGAGTCCTCCCATAAGAAAAAGGTAATAGCTCTTAAATCTATATCATCTAATAAGGACTTATCTTGCAGTAGCAGCAGTGAAGAAGAGGATCATGAGGGAGATGATGATGAGGCTCTTCTTGTGCGCAAATTCAGAAAATTCATCAACCACAAGAAGTCCTATCATCAAAGGAGAGGCCCCTCAAATTCCTATCGCAAGGATAAAGGTAAGGAAAGGAAAAATGAGGGGATTGGTTGCTATGAGTGCAAAAAGCCGGGACACATCAGAGCTGAGTGTCCCTTACTAAAGAAGAGCAGCAAGTACAAGAAGAAGAAAGCCCTTGTCACCACCTTATCGGACTCTGACGCATCATCTTCATCATCGGATGAAGAACAAGAAGAAAAGGCCAATTTCTGCTTCATGGCCAATGAAAATGAGGTAACGTCCGAAACGCATCTAGATTTTACATTTGATGAATTGTATGATGCATTTAATGAATTAATGATAGAATATAAGGCTATAAACCTTAAGAACAAAGAGCTAAAGCTAGCTAATCAATCTTACTTATATAAATACGATAAATTAGTTAAGGATAAGGACTCTATCACCAAAGAAAATTTAGAACTTAAGACAAGCAATCAACTCTTAACTCAAAAGACTAATACCTTGAGTAAAGATATTGAAAAACTAACTAAGAAAATTTCAGAACTTAAAAACAATAAACAAATCTTAAACGAGAATGTCATAAAAGATTTAAACATTCTAAAAACCGAAAAACAAACTCTAACTAAAGAACTTGAAAAGTACAAACCTTTGGTTGAAAAATTTACATATAGTTCAGAAAAACTGAATATGATACTTAATAGTCAACGAGCCGTATTTAATAGAGCGGGTTTAGGATATAAACCTAAAAATAAGCAAAAACTTCTTAGTAACTTCTTTGTTAAAGCTGGAGAAAGCAAAACTAAGAAAGTAACCTGCTTTTGTTGTGGAACTGTAGGACATAAAGCAAACATATGTGACTATAGGAAAGGGAAAACTAAAAGAAAAATTAAAAGGGTATGGATTCCAAAAGGAACCAATATGACTAACCATGAAGGACCCAAGAAAACTTGGGTACCTAAGATTATATGATCTGCTTGTGTAGGAGTGTCTTGCAGCCAAGGTCAACAAAAATTGCTGGTATTTGGACAGTGGCTGCTCAAGACACATGACGGGTGACAAGGATCAATTCTTCACCCTTGAAGCTAAGAAGGGAGGTGCTGTGACTTTTGGAGACAACCACCAAGGTCACATCATTGGTATAGGTAAAGTACAAATTACCCCTTCTACTTTTATTGATAATGTTCGATATGTTGATGGTCTTAAGCATAATTTATTAAGCATTAGTCAATTATGTGATAGAGGCTATGATGTTATGTTTAAACCATCACTATGCATCGTAACAAACCCAAATGACAATAGTTTAGTTTTTAAAGGAATAAGATGTGGGAATGTGTATGTTGTAGACCTTGAGGATCTTGCCAAACACAACCCATGCTTAGTTGTTAATGAAACTAAGGACAATGATGCTAGTTGGTTATGGCACCGTAAGTTAGGTCATGCAAGCATGGACACAATATCCAAACTAGTTAAAAGAGATTCTGTGATAGGTTTGCCAAAATTAAAGTTTGAAAAGAATAAAATTTGTGAAGCATGTCAATTTGGCAAACAATCAAGGAACTCCTTTAAATCTATAAATTGTGTCTCAACTTCTAGACCTCTAGAACTACTACACATGGACCTATTCGGACCAACTAGAACCACAAGCCTAGGTGGAAATAAATATGGTCTAGTTATTGTAGATGATTATTCTAGATACACTTGGGTCATGTTCTTAACTCATAAGGATCAAGCTTTTTCAGTTTTCAAGAAATTTCATAAAGAAGTAACCAATGCTAGGGATACTTCAGTAATAGCTATTAGAAGTGACCATAGTACCAAATTTGAAAATTTTTTATTTGAAGAATTTTGTAGTAAAAAGGGGATAACACACAACTTTTCTGCACCTAGGACACCACAACAAAATGGAGTTGTGGAGAGGAAAAATAGAACTCTAGAGGAAATGGCTAGAACTATGTTATGTGAAAGTAACCTCCCTAAGTACTTATGGGGAGAAGCCATTAATACTTTCTGTCATATACTAAATAGAGTTTTATTGAGACCTATTATAAAGAAAACACCTTATGAACTTTGGAAAAACAGAAAACCAAAGGTAAACTATTTTCATGTCTTTGGATGTAGGTGTTTTGTTCATAATAATGGGAAAGATAATCTAGGAAAATTTGACTCAAAATCTGATGAGGCTATATTCTTGGGGTACTCTACAACTAGCAAAGCCTATAGAGTCTTTAATAAAAGAACCTTAGTTATAGAAGAATCTATACATGTTGTATTTGATGATTCTAGTGACATCTCTTCTAGCAAGAGAGTTAATTTTGATGATGATGCTGAAATTCTTGAAGAAAAGATAGATGAGATGACATTACAAGATGATAATCAAAAATTAATTGAAGGTGCATCATCAAGCCAAGAGGCTATTGTGGATCATGGGCTAACTAAAGCTTGGAGGTATGCTCACGGGCATCCTAAGGAATTAATTCTAGATGATCCATCTCAACCTATTAGGACTAGAGCATCCCTTAGGAACTTAAACAATCATCTAGCTTTCGTTTCACATTTTGAGCCCAAACACATAGAAGAAGCTGAAAAAGATGTAAATTGGATAAATGCAATGCAAGAAGAATTAAACCAATTTACTAGAAACAAAGTATGGAATCTAGTTGAAAGACCTACTGAATATTCAATTATAGGTACTGTTGCTGGTGGTCCAAACCGAGAACGATTGACACGACGGTGTGAACGGGGTTCCGCCTGAGTTGTCTTGGTTGGTGCTGGTTGCGCTCCACCTTCCGCCAAGGAACCTGCAAACAAGCCTTGCACCACCACCAGGGTGGTGATGGCCCTCCGACGGTCAAGTCAGAGGAGATTGGAGGAGGAGAGATGATAATCACAAGTGGGAGAGAGTGCTCTGGGAGGTATTGCTTACCCCCCCCCCTTCTCCCCCCAGCCGCATATATGCCTGGCTGGGAGGTCTCTCAGGGGGGTTTGTCGTCGTGGGGCACGATAGAATGGCCACTGACATGGCCGTTACGGGGCGTCGTGGAGCAGCGCCGGGTACGGTCATGGCAGGGCGTAGTGGAGCTCCGCTTTGTACGGTCGATACAGGAGATCGTGGGCAGCATCGGGTACAGCCGTTGCAGGGAGTAGTGGAGCAGGAGGCCGCGGCGTGCCTCTGGAGAATAGCCTGTCGTTATCAAAAGATCTCCGATTCGGGGTCGGAATGCTGGATCATAGGGCAGCCGACCCGGGGTCGGGCTGCGGAGCCGAGGAGGTCCGACTCGGGGTCGGAGTGCTGGATCATAGGGCAGCCGACCCGGGGTCGGGCTGCGGAGCCGAGGAGGTCCGACTCGGGGTCGGAGTGCTGGATCATAGGGCAGCCGACCCGGGGTCGGGCTGCGGAGCCGAGGAGGTCCGACTCGGGGTCGGAGTGCTGGATCATAGGGCAGCTGTAGCTTTTCTGGATACGCGTGCCGATCACGTGGGGCATGGCGGCTCAATTCCCCCATAACAGTAGCCCCCCACTTCCGAGCCTGGAACCAGAAGGGGAACAGGTGAAGGGAGTGATGTTTCGAGATTGCCGCCATCCTTCGGAGAGGCGCGCGCGCTTCAAGCTTCCCGCCTTCTTTATGGCGTATGGCGGTTGCTGCTGACCTGGCAACCTGAGGATTTCGGCGGACATCCTTCCTTAATGGTGTCGATTCGCCTTTGGGGTGCGAGCGACCCTTCGGCGGCCAGGCGTCTTCTGGCGTCATCGAGGTGTCACTTGCCCTTTCGCCTATTTAATCGGGGGCCCTCCCCCGTCCGTCTTCTTCTTTACGGACATTTTCGAGTTTCTCCTTTGCGCTACCGTTGTTGCCGCCGAAACGTTCGCTTGCTTTTCCTTTGACGCTCTCGGAGCCGTTCTTCCTCCTCTTCAAGTGAGTTTCCCACTCTTCTACTTTGAGCTCTTCATACTTTTTCTTTTTGTACTAGTGCACCCCAGTCGTTCCGGCCTTTCCCTCCTTCTTGACCCCGTCCTGACCGTAGATTGGCCATTAGGGATGGGCGAAGTGGGAGCAGATAGCATCAAATCAAAACTGGTCGCCGAGGACTTAGACGGATTTGTGGCTCGGTACCACCTTCCCGAGGCCTGCAATGTCACGCTCCCAGGGCCTGAGGAGAGGATGTCTCATCCTCCCCGAGGGAAGATCGCCATCAATGAGGGCATCCTCCAAGCCGGGTTCCGCTTTCCCCCTTCAGACCTAGTCTTACAGGTGCTCCGGGGTTTAGGAATGGCACCGACGCAACTGGTGCCGAACTCGTGGCGTGCTCTGACGGTCTTCCAGGTTCTCTGTCGCTTGCATGCGATTCCCGCCACCTTGAACGTTTTCTGGGAGCTCTACGGCCTGAGCGGCCACCCCCAGGACAAAGGGTGGTGGTGCTTCGCAGCGCGGCGAGGGTGCGGCCTTGTCAAGGAGGGTCCTACCTCCATTCACCACTGGAAGGAGCGCTTCTTTTTCGTTGATGCAGACCCCTCCTGGGAAATCAGGGCAATCTGGGGGACGCCGGTGAAGTCCCCAATTGGCCTGTCGAAGTTGTCGAGGGAGGAATCCGAGGGCGTCGCCGCCTTGAAGGGGTTGGTCGCCGAGGGCCAGCTTCCCCCGGTGGGCCGCCTCATTTCTGAGGATACCTTGGTGAACGTCGGTTTGAGCTCGGTCCCCACCGACCGTGAGTCCGCCATCGTTTCTTTAGCTCTTTTCTTCTCTTTCGTTCCTTTTTCCTTTCGGTTTCTCAGTCCCTGACCATCCCGTCCTTCTTGCAGAGGTCGACGACGTCATGCGGTCGGTGAAGTCGAAGGCTGTTGGTAGGGCGTCCCTGCTGGAAGCAGTCCGGAGGAGGAAACGAGCTCTTCCGAGCGGGGCCCCACCGGCGAAGAAGTCCCGTAAGGAGATACCTCCGATGCCGACCGACGAGTCCGGGCCCACCGGTCAGGGAGATGTCGTGGGCACCGACCGGCAGCTGACGCTGTACCAGCCCTCCGGTGGTAAGGTTGCCGCTACTCCGGAGGTGCCACCTGAGCCTGCTCAAGACGGACGGGTCGGACGTGATCGGTCCCCGACCCGGCCTTCGACTCGGTCGGCTCCTGATGACTCGAGGAGGGACGCGCCGAGGCCCCGGCCGAGCGGGACCCTATCAATTCCTGGGGCGACCCCCGCCCCGAGCGCGATCAGTCGGACTCTTCCCCAGGCGATGGATAAGGGTAAGGCTGCAGAACCACCATCCGGCTCCGGGGAGAAATCGGGGTCTGCCTTCACTACCGATGGCGCCCGAAATCTCATCGAAACAGTGTTGCTGGAGAAGGACCGTCGGCGGGTCCGGGAGTTGGATGTCTCTGACGTTGGGGCCGCCAGCTGCGTCTGTCTCATGTCGGTGAGTGTTCTTCTGGCCGTCTTTCACCATTTATTGGCTCTGTTGTTCTCCGCCTGACTCCCTTATTTTTCCTATTTCTTAGCTCGCCCAGTACATGATCCGTCTGGAGGAGTGCTACAAGGAACAGGCGGGGCTTTTGGCGAAGGCCGAGGACCGGCTGAAAGCAATGGAAGAGGGAGGCCGGGCTGCGGCAGGCAGGACGACCGGGGACCTCGAGGCGAGGCTCCGGGAGGCCGAAGAGCGGGCACTCGGCTTCGCCGCCCTGGAGGAGCAACTGTCAGAGGCTCGGGAGCAACTCAAAGCCGCCTCGGGCCTCGAAAGCAGGGTCAAGAAGGCGGAGGAACGGGCTGAAAAGCAGTCCCGGAAGATCGCGGACTATCGAGAGCGGTGGGAGAAGGCCCAGCGGTCTGCCGACAACGCCTGCGACCGAATCCGCTCTTTTGAAGCCAAACTAGGCGAACTGGAGTCGGCCCTGGAGAAGTCATGCACGGACGTCCAAGAGCTCCGTTCGCGCCTGAAGGAAGCCGAGGCCGCTCGGGTTGCTACCGAGGCGAAGCATAAAGAGGCTCAGGCTGATCTGCTGAGGGTCTCCTCTGAGGCCGAAGGCCGGATTGTGGCGAAGGTCTTGGAGGCCAACTCTCAGATTATGGAGCGAGCTGAGGCGGAGCTGGCCGAGAAGAGGGCGGAAATCGGGCGTCAGGCGGTAGAGGCTTATCGCCAGTCCGCCGAGTTCGCCCATGATATGTCGGAGGCAGTGCGGACCTATCGCCAGTCTGACGAGTTTGTCCATGACGCGTCGGACGCGGGGGCCGAAGCCTTCACCTTGGGCTTCGAGGAGGGCCTGGCAAGGGTGTCGGCTAAGTATCCCGAAGTTGACCTGAGCGAGATCTCCCTCCTGGACTCCTCTCCGGCGCCATCGCCTGCTGGTTCTCCTGCTGCTTCCCTACCTCCCGCGGACGAGCCCGGCGTTCCCGACCCGGGAGTTCCTCCAAGCTGACCTCTTGTACCTTCCATTGTCTTTTTTATTTTTGTATGTCGGCGTTTTGCCCAATTGTATGGGCCTCGGCCCTGAAAATTAATGCACGTTGAATATTTCTTCATCTCGCCCTCGTCCTCTTTTTTTTTTTTTAGCTCTTGGTTGCTTCTTGCTGACTTTTGATTCCCGAAGTTCTTCCGGCGCTAGGCCAGGCATCCGAGGGTTAAACCTCAGGAAACTCTTCCGGCGCTAAGCCAGGCATCCGAGGGTTAGGCCTCAGGAAATTCTTCCGGCGCTAAGCCAGGCATCCGAGGGTTAGGCCTCAGGAAATTCTTCCGGCGCTAAGCCAGGCATCCGAGGGTTAGGCCTCAGGAAATTCTTCCGGCGCTAAGCCAGGCATCCGAGGGTTAGGCCTCAGGAAACTCTTCCGGCGCTGAGCCAGGCATCCGAGGGTTAGGCCTCAGGAAACTCTTCCGGCGCTAAGCCAGGCATCCGAGGGTTAGGCCTCAGGAAACTCTTCCGGCGCTGAGCCAGGCATCCGAGGGTTAGGCCTCAGGAAATTCTTCCGGCGCTAAGCCAGGCATCCGAGGGTTAGGCCTCAGGAAATTCTTCCGGCGCTAAGCCAGGCATCCGAGGGTTAGGCCTCAGGAAACTCTTCCGGCGCTGAGCCAGGCATCCGAGGGTTAGGCCTCAGGAAACTCTTCCGGCGCTGAGCCAGGCATCCGAGGCCCGAGCCTCGGGAGATTCCACTCGTTGGTCGGCCTAGGCTGGCGCAAGCCGAGGCGACCGGTCGGGGCTTCCGGCTAGTCTGCTCCCGGGATGATCATCGGGTTAGCCAGGCATCTGAGGGTTGTCAAGCCTCAGGGAAATTCCGCTCGTTGGTCGGCCAAGGCTGGCGCAAGCCGAAGCGACCGGTCGGGGCTTCCGGCTAGTCTGCTCCCGGGATGATCATCGGGTTAGCCAGGCATCCGAGGCCCGAGCCTCGGGAGATTCCACTCGTTGGTCGGCCAAGGCTGGCGCAAGCCGAGGCGACCGGTCGGGGCTTCCGGCTAGTCTGCTCCCGGGATGATCATCGGGTTAGCCAGGCATCTGAGGGTTGTCAAGCCTCAGGGAAATTCCGCTCGTTGGTCGGCCAAGGCTGGCGCAAGCCGAGGCGACCGGTCGGGGCTTCCGGCTAGTCTGCTCCCGGGATGATCATCGGGTTAGCCAGGCATCTGAGGGTTGTCAAGCCTCAGGGAAATTCCGCTCGTTGGTCGGCCAAGGCTGGCGCAAGCCGAGGCGACCGGTCGGGGCTTCCGGCTAGTCTGCTCCCGGGATGATCATCGGGTTAGCCAGGCATCTGAGGGTTGTCAAGCCTCAGGGAAATTTCACTCGTTGGTCGGCCTAGGCTGGCGCAAGCCGAGGCGACCGGTCGGGGCTTCCGGCTAGTCTGCTCCCGGGATGATCATCGGGTTAGCCAGGCATCTGAGGGTTGTCAAGCCTCAGGGAAATTCCACTCGTTGGTCGGCCTAGGCTGGCGCAAGCCGAGGCGACCGGTCGGGGCTTCCGGCTAGTCTGCTCCCGGGATGATCATCGGGTTAGCCAGGCATCTGAGGGTTGTCAAGCCTCAGGGAAATTCCACTCGTTGGTCGGCCTAGGCTGGCGCAAGCCGAGGCGACCGGTCGGGGCTTCCGGCTAGTCTGCTCCCGGGATGATCATCGGGTTAGCCAGGCATCTGAGGGTTGTCAAGCCTCAGGGAAATTCCGCTCGTTGGTCGGCCAAGGCTGGCGCAAGCCGAGGCGACCGGTCGGGGCTTCCGGCTAGTCTGCTCCCGGGATGATCATCGGGTTAGCCAGGCATCTGAGGGTTGTCAAGCCTCAGGGAAATTCCACTCGTTGGTCGGCCTAGGCTGGCGCAAGCCGAGGCGACCGGTCGGGGCTTCCGGCTAGTCTGCTCCCGGGATGATCATCGGGTTAGCCAGGCATCCGAGGGCCGAGCCTCGGGAGATTCCACTCGTTGGTCGGCCTAGGCTGGCGCAAGCCGAGGCGACCGGTCGGGGCTTCCGGCTAGTCTGCTCCCGGGATGATCATCGGGTTAGCCAGGCATCCGAGGGCCGAGCCTCGGGAGATTCCACTCGTTGGTCGGCCACTTGTCGCTCGCCGCCCATCGGGGTTTCTCTGTGCCCAGCCGCGACCGTGTTTCTCCTCTCCTCCAAGCGTTGCCTGGGGGGAACACGAGAAGGGTATTAAACGCTAATTAATGCGTTACCTGGGAAATCGGATCGCCAGTTGCTGCTGGTGAGGAGTGTTAGTTGAGCGGCCGCGATACGCGGGTTCTTCGAGGAGGATGCGGCCTGGGCGCGAGCGGAGACACGTGGACCTAGGGGTATACGTCACCCGGATCGTCCTTTTTAAATTGTCTTTCTGGCCTTGTTGTTCTACTGGTAATACATCCGCAGGTTAGCGGAATTCCAGCCCCTTGGAATTTCTCGGCCATCTAGGGCTTCCAACTGGTAGGAGCCAGGTCGGTTTACCCAACGAACTTTATACGGGCCTTCCCAATTTGGCGCTAGCTTCCCACCTTCCGTAGGTTGAGATGCCTTAGCTCGCCTCAGCACCAGATCTCCAATTCTGAAAAGCTTCGGTCGGACTTTGGAGTTGTAATATCGGGCCACCCTCTGCTGATACATTGCCATCCGTACCTGAGCCATTTCCCTTGCCTCTTCCAAGAGATCCAAGTTCCCTCGGAGTTGCTCTGAATTGGCCTCGGGTCGGTGCGCGGCCACCCGAGGCGAGGGGAGTCCGAGCTCCACGGGAGCAACGGCTTCCGTGCCATAGGTTAGGCTGAAAGGTGTCTCTCCAGTAGGAGTCCGTTGTGTGGTCCGATACGCCCAAAGGACATTCTCGAGTTCCTCGACCCAAGCTTGCCCCGTCCGGCCGATCCGCGCTTTGATACCTTGGAGGATTGTCCGATTTGTGACCTCGGCCTCGCCGTTGGTTTGGGGATGCGACACGGATGTGAACCGATGCTCGATCCCAAATTCCTCGCAGAAGTCCCGGAAGTGCTTGTTATCAAACTGTCGACCGTTATCCGAGATGAGGACCCGAGGTACTCCAAATCGGACAATGATGTTCTTCTTCACGAACTTCCGGACTTGTGCCTCCGTGATGGTGGCCAGTGGCTCTGCCTCCACCCACTTGGTGAAGTAGTCGATGGCGACAATCAAAAATTTCCGCTGGGCCGAAGCGACGGGGAATGGTCCGAGGATATCCATTCCCCATTGTGCGAAGGGCCAGGGCGCGGTGATTGGCGCCAAGGGGACAGAGGGGACTCTCTGGACGTTGGCGTGGCGCTGGCAGGCGTCGCATTTCCGCACGTGGTCCTTCGAGTCCTCCATCAAGGTCGGCCAATAGTAGCCTTGCCTCATGATCTTATGCGCCAAGGACCTAGCCCCCAAGTGCGATCCGCAGATGCCTTCGTGGACTTCGCCGAGGGCGTAGGCCGCTTCCGCGGGGCGGAGGCACCTTAAGAGGGGGGCGGTAAACGAGGTCCGATACAGCCTCCCTTCATAAAGTACGTAGTGGGCGGACTTCTTTACAAGCCGCCGGGCCTGATCTTCGTCTTCAGGGAGGATTCCTTCGGCGAGGTAGGCGACGAGCGGGTCCATCCAAGACGGCTCCGGATCAATTGCCATCACCGCTCCAGCCCCGTCAATGCTCGGGGCATCCAGGGTCTCCAGGTAGATTGCCCTCGACAAGTTGTGCGCGTCTGCGTCCACTAGGCGGGACAACCTGTCGGCCCTGGCATTTTCGCTCCTCGGGACCTGCTGAATGTCAACACTGCCGAGGTCGGGAATGAGTGTTTGCACCTTCCGGACGTAGCTCTGCATGGTCGGGCTCCGCGCCTCGAACTCCCCTCGAACCTGCCCGACCACCAGCTGGGAGTCGGTGAAGACTTTCAGACGCCGGATGCCGAGCTCCTTGGCGAGTTTGAGTCCCGCGACTAGGGCCTCGTACTCCGCCTCATTGTTGGTCACTGGAAATCCGAACCTCAAGGCATACTCGGCTATCACTCCATCGGGATTGGTGAGGACCAGCCCAGCCCCTCCACCTTCAGGGTTCGACGACCCGTCAATGTGGAGCGTCCAGATCGGGAGATCGAGGCTGGGTGTCTCCGGCGGCTTAGGTTCTGCCTCCTGCACAGTGCACTCAGCGAGAAAGTCCGCGAGTACCTGGGCCTTGATGGCTGGTCGGGGCTGGTAGCGGATGTCGAACTCACCAAGTTCTACTGCCCACTTCACCAGCCGTCCTGCATTCTCTGGATTGCTGAGAATCTGCCGCAGTGGTTGATCGGTCAAAAGGGTGACAGAATGAGCCTGGAAATAGGGGCGAAGCCTCCTGGTCGCAGTCAGCAGCGCGAAGGCGATTTTCTCAGCCTTCGTGTACCGCGTCTCGGCATCCCGGAGGACTCGGCTGATGTAGTATACAGGCTTCTGAAGTCTTGCCTCTTCCCGAACCAGTACTGCGCTGACTGCGGTTGGGGAGACCGCCAGGTAAAGGTAGAGCATCTCCCCCTCTTGCGGCTTGGACAGCAGGGGAGGAGACGCCATGTACTCCTTGAGCTGGTCGAACGCCGCATGGCATTCGGCCGTCCAGAGGAAGTCTTTTGGGCGCTTCAACACCTTGAAGAATGGTTGGCAGCGTTCGGCCGACTTTGCCACAAATCGTCCGAGCGCGGCGACCCTTCCAGCGAGCTCCTGAACCTCCTTCACTTTGGTCGGAGGGGACATATCTTGGATGGCTTTGATCTTGTCCGGGTTGGCCTCGATCCCGCGCTGGTTGACAATGAAACCGAGGAACCTCCCGGCCGAAGCACCAAAAGCGCACTTCGCTGGGTTTAGCTTCATGCGAAACTTTCGCAAGGTGGTGAAAGTCTCCTCCAGATCTGCAATGTGCTGGTCTGCATGGCGGCTTTTTACCAGCATATCGTCCACGTACACCTCCATATTCCGGCCGATCTGCTCCTTGAAGATTTTATTGACGAGGCGCTGGTAAGTGGCGCCAGCGTTCTTCAGACCGAAGGGCGTTACCTTGTAACAGTACAGCCCCCGGTCTGTTATGAAGGCAGTTTTCTCCTCGTCCTGTGGAGCCATCATTATTTGGTTGTAGCCGGAGAAGGCGTCCATAAAAGACAGTAGCTGATATCCGGAAGTCGCGTCGACCAGTTGGTCTATCCGTGGAAGCGGAAAGCTATCCTTGGGGCACGCCTTGTTCAGGTCGGTGTAGTCGACGCACATCCTCCACTTCCCGCTCGCCTTCCGGACAAGTACGACGTTTGCCAGCCACTCGGGGTAGCTCACCTCTCTTATGAAACCTGCCTCCAAGAGTTTGTCTACCTCCTGGTCGACCACCCGGATCCGATCCGGGGCACAGTGTCTCTTCTTTTGCTTTACTGGTCGGTGGGTCGGGTCGACGTTGAGGGCGTGAGAAACGACCTCCGGGTCGATCCCAGGTACATCGGCCGCCGACCAGGCAAACACATCTGCATTGGCTCGGAGGAATTCCACTAACCGGAGCCGAGCTTCCAAGTCGAGGTTGGCACCGACCCGGACCGTGCGGTCCGGGCGGCCTTCTTCGAGGGGAACTTCGATTACGCCCTCGGCCGGCTCCCCGTGCCGCAAGGCCACTTCGTCTCTGGCGTCAAGTGACTCGACGCTTAGGGCCTCCATGGGCTTCTTCCCTTTGAGAGTTGCTAGGAAACACTGCCGTGCGGTCGGCTGGTCACCTCGGACCTCTCCAATCCCGGCCGCTGTGGGGAACCGCATGAGCAAATGGTAGGTAGAAACCACCGCGCGAAGGGCGTTCAGTCCGGGTCGTCCGAGGATAGCGTTGTAGGCCGAGGGGACACGGACGACCAAGAACCCGAGCCGCACCGTGGCTTCTGCGGGTGCAATGCCCGCAGTCACAGGCAGCTCGATGACACCTTCGGCCGAGATAGCGTCTCCAGTGAATCCTATGAGAGGGGTGGATGTTTTGTGCAACAATTGTCGGAAAAAGCCCATCTTTTGGAAGGCCTCGTAATACAAAATATCAGCTGAGCTTCCACTATCCACAAGAACACGCCTTACATCACAGTCCGCCATAGTGAGAGAGATCACCATGGCGTCATCGTGGGGAGTCTGAACCCCCTTTACATCTTCATCACAAAAAGTGATTACATTTCCGACCCGCTGCCTCTTCGCGACGGCCACTCCTGATACTTCCGCCGAGCCCCCTGCGTTCCTCACGGGCCGAGAGCAGCCCCCAGTGATGGTGTGGATCACTCCCGCAACGGGTCGATTCTGCTCCCGAGGCTCCTGAGGGGCCGGGTCGGCTGGACGCGGGTCTGCGGGGGGACGTCGGTCGTTTACATATCGACCGAGACGTCCTCGGCGAATGAGAGCCTCGATCTCGTCCCGAAGCTGGAAGCAGTCTTCAGTATCGTGGCCGTGGTCTCGGTGGTACTCACAGTACGCCCGAGAAGGCTTCCTCCCAGGGATCTTCTTCATCTGCCTCGGGACCGGGAGGTCCTCCCGCCCCTTGACCTCCATGAGGATCTGGGCCCGGGGGGCCAGGAGTGGGGTGTACCGGTTGAAGCGTCGGTGCGGAGAATGAGGGCGTGTGGCGCCGTGGTTCCTTGCTGGTGACGGGCTTCTGCGCCGGCGTTGAGGCGTCGGGCTCCTCCTCTGGGGTGCCTCTTTTCGCCTTTTCTTCCCGGGCTTTAGAGGGGCTTCGGCGGCCTCCTTGTTCCGGTGGGAGGCTGCCTCCTCGGCGTCTGCATACTGGTTTGCCCGAGACAACAGCTTCGGGAAGCTCCGCGGCAGACGTTTGTCCAGGGAGAAGGTGAGTCTGCCCTTCCGGAAGCCTCGCTTCAGGGCTGAGAGAGCCACCTCCTGGCTCAAATTCCGGACCTCCAGTGTTGCCTTGTTGAAGCGGGTGAGATAATCCCGCAGGCTCTCTCCCTCGTTCTGCCGGACATCGAAGAGGGAGTCGGAGACCAGTCTTCGCCGGCTACTGACGGCGAAATGGCTGATGAAGAGACGGGTGAACTGGTGGAAGGACTGGATGGAATTAGCCTCCAGGCCGGCGAACCACGCCCTTGCCGGGCCGCGGAGGGTCGCCGGGAAGGCCTTGCAGAGGAGAGGATCCGATGCTCCATGGAGGAGCATAAGAGTCCTGAAACTCTCCACGTGGTCCCGTGGGTCCGCCGCCCCGTCGTAGGGTTCGATCGCCGGCATTTTGAACCCCGGCGGGTTTAGGGTTCGCAGGATCCTTGAGGCAAGCGCCGGCTGGGAGGAGATTTCCAAGTCGGCGAAGGGATCTTTGGAGTGGCCCTTCAGGACCTGGAGCTGTCTGTGGAGATCGTCCACCCGCCGGTCCAGGGAGCGCGACCGGTGGGTGGGAGACAAGGAGCGGCGCGAGGGGGACCGACTGGAGTGCGGGCCCCTCGAGGACTGGGGTGTCTGAGAACGCGCCCGGGTCCGCCTCTCGTACCCCGCGCAGCTCCGATGAGAAGGTCCTGGCAGAATGGACCGCACTCGAGAATCCTCCCCGCGCCGGCGCTCCTCTCCATGGGAGAGGAAGGAGCGCGGGTTGTGAGGAAGAGGCGAGTGCTCGGGGAGCAGCGGCTCCTGAGCCCGCTGCGGCACCCGAGAGATCACACCCTGCAGATTCTGCACTGCCTCCGCGAGGGTGCGAACCTGCTGGGCTAGCTGGTCGAACTGAGCAGGTTCGACCGTCTGAATGGGAGGAGAAGCGGTGGAATGCTGCTGAGAGTGTGTTGGGGACGCAGCAGCCTCCCGGCCAGAGGCGCGAGAGGCTCCGCGACCGGAAGCATTGGAAGCTCCGCGACCACCTCGCCGTGCCATTACGATCGTTCTGAGATTCGGCCCTCCTTCTAGCGCCAACTGTTGCTGGTGGTCCAAACCGAGAACGATTGACACGACGGTGTGAACGGGGTTCCGCCTGAGTTGTCTTGGTTGGTGCTGGTTGCGCTCCACCTTCCGCCAAGGAACCTGCAAACAAGCCTTGCACCACCACCAGGGTGGTGATGGCCCTCCGACGGTCAAGTCAGAGGAGATTGGAGGAGGAGAGATGATAATCACAAGTGGGAGAGAGTGCTCTGGGAGGTATTGCTTACCCCCCCCCCTTCTCCCCCCAGCCGCATATATGCCTGGCTGGGAGGTCTCTCAGGGGGGTTTGTCGTCGTGGGGCACGATAGAATGGCCACTGACATGGCCGTTACGGGGCGTCGTGGAGCAGCGCCGGGTACGGTCATGGCAGGGCGTAGTGGAGCTCCGCTTTGTACGGTCGATACAGGAGATCGTGGGCAGCATCGGGTACAGCCGTTGCAGGGAGTAGTGGAGCAGGAGGCCGCGGCGTGCCTCTGGAGAATAGCCTGTCGTTATCAAAAGATCTCCGATTCGGGGTCGGAATGCTGGATCATAGGGCAGCCGACCCGGGGTCGAGCTGCGGAGCCGAGGAGGTCCGACTCGGGGTCGGAGTGCTGGATCATAGGGCAGCCGACCCGGGGTCGGGCTGCGGAGCCGAGGAGGTCCGACTCGGGGTCGGAGTGCTGGATCATAGGGCAGCTGTAGCTTTCCTGGATACGCGTGCCGATCACGTGGGGCATGGCGGCTCAATTCCCCCATAACAGGTACCAAATGGATTTATAAAAATAAACTTGATGAAAATGGTATTGTAATAAGGAATAAGGCTAGACTAGTAGCAAAGGGTTATAATCAAGAAGAAGGTATAGATTTTGATGAAACCTTTGCTCCGGTAGCTAGACTTGAAGCAATTAGACTTTTACTAGCTTTTGCATGCTCTAAGGACTTTAAATTATTTTAAATGGATGTAAAAAGTGCATTTTTAAATGGGTATATTAATGAGGAGGTATATGTAGAACAACCTCCTGGTTTTGAAAATCATCAATACCCTAATCATGTTTATAAATTGAACAAAGCACTTTATGATTTGAAACAAGCACCTAGAGCATGGTATGAAAGGCTTAGCAAATTCCTATTAGAACATGAGTTCTCTAGGGGTAATATAGATACAACACTATTTCTGAAAAAGCAAAACAAAGATATGTTGTTAGTGCAGATTTATGTTGATGATATCATTTTCGGTGCTACTAACAATCGCCTCTGCGAAGAATTTGCTGATTTGATGCAGAGTGAATTTGAGATGAGCATGATGGGAGAGCTGAACTACTTCCTCGGGCTTCAAATCAAACAGTCCGAAGGAGGCATCTTCATCAATCAAGCCAAATATATCAAGGAGATGCTCAAGAAGTTTGATATGGAGGGAAACAAGTCAATCAGCACCCCCATGAGCTCATCATGTAAATTAGACCAAGATGAATCAGGTAAATCTGTAGATCAGAAACTATATAGAGGTATGATAGGATCTTTACTGTATCTTACTGCAAGTAGGCCTGATATCATGTTTAGTGTTTGCATGTGTGCAAGATATCAGTCTAATCCTAAGGAATCACATCTAATTGCAGTTAAGAGAATCTTTAAATACCTAATAGGAACTAAGAACATAGGTTTATGGTATTCTAAAGAATCTGGTCTGAACTTAATAGGATATACAGATTCAGACTTTGTTGGATGTAAACTTGATAGAAAAAGCACCAGCGGGTCATGTCAATTCCTAGGAGAAAACCTAATCTCATGGTTTAGCAAGAAACAAAACTCGGTTGCATTATCTACTGCTGAAGCTGAATATGTTGCAGCCGGGAGTTGTTGTGCTCAAATCTTATGGATCAAACAACAATTAGAAGATTATGGCATTAAACAAGATAAAATACCCATTAATTGTGATAATACAAGTGTCATTAATCTAACTAAAAATCCAATTCAGCATTCAAGAACTAAACATATTGAGATAAGACATCACTTCATAAGAGATCATGTACTGAATGGTGATGTGACACTACAATTTGTGTGCACTGATGATCAATTAGCTGACATTTTTACAAAACCCCTAAGTGAAGAGAGATTTAGTGTGCTTAGGAGGGGATTAGGAGTGATTGATCCATCCTAGTGGTATTTTCCACTAGTTCATTGATTTTGATGATTAGATCATGGTTAATTTAGAGTTTCTTTACAATGATCATCAAATCAGATCATAACTTAGTGATTTTCCCTCATACGGCACGAACATAGCATGATTTTTAGGTGCGTGCCAGGGTTCGAGACGACTCGAGCAAGTTTCAGAGTCGGCTCGTAAGGGGGAGTCGACTCGCACATTTACGGAAGTCGACTCGAGAACGATGGCAGCAGAGGGGGAGTCGACTCGCATACAGTCGGGAGTCGACTCAAGGTAAACAGGCGCATAAGGAGAGTCGACTCGCGCATATTTTGGAGTCGACTCGAGGTCGAGTCGACTCGCAGTCGGGATCCGACTTTTTAACCCTAACTCCATCATTTAGAAAACACTTATTTTCACCGCCGCCACTGTTCAAAACCCTAGAGCCGACTCCTAGATCGTCTCCGGCCGCCCCTAGGTCTTTTTTCGTCGATCTTTCATAGTCCATTAGGTTTCTCATCCCATTCTAGGTCAACCATGCCTCGCAAAGCCACTGTCCCAAGCCGGAAGAGGCCCCATTCCGCGACCGGTGCCGAGTGGCGTTCCAAGGCTCGGAACGACCCCGTGAGGCCACAACCTCCGGCTCGTTCCCCGCCGAGGGTCGTTCCCTCGAGGCCGTGTGCCGGGAAGGCGGTCTCCACCGGGAGATACGTCGATTTCGACTATCTCTCTCGGAAGGGCTTCACTATAGGAGATAGACTTAGGGCCCAGGGTTTAGAGTACTTTTGTTCCCTAGACCTCCCCATATATCCTGGCCTGATTAGAGAGTTCTATGGTACTGTCCATAGGGGGGATGGGGGAATAGAGGGAACCGTAGCCGGTGTCCCACTGTTTATTTCCGAGGATTTCATAGCCCAAATCCTCCACCTTCCACAGTTAGGGGTGGCTCCCACACACCCCGAAGATAGGACTGAGGCCCTTACGGCCATTCTAGGGCATCCACCCCAGTCCCCTTTAGATGAGGTGTCCGCCAGCTCACTTTCAGTTGAGATGCGGCTCCTCTTGAGCATCATTTCTCGGTCTTTGTTCCCAAAGACCGGACGGTTCGACTTTGTGTCTGAGAGGGACCTAGCCCTCATGTACTACTTTCTCCAGGATACCCCCATAAACTTTCCCAAGATGATATATAGATACCTATGTGAGCCACTAGATAGACCTAGGCTCACCCTCCCCTATGGCATGTTGTTCACCCTTATCTTTAGGGAGGCCGAGATCCCTATTCCTGAGGGGGAACCCTCTCGCGCATTGCGATGGACAGATCGCATGCGTCCGGGGACCCTACACAGGATGGGGTTTCGGAAGGTCGAGGGGACATGGGTTAGGAAGTCTTCTACCTCCACACGTACCACCAGACACTCTCCTAGTCCTGACCAGACTCTGATTATCCCACTCAGCCTTCCACTCTAGTACCCTCCACCTCAGCCGGACCCTCCTCCTCAGCTCCACCACCCATGGAGGTCCGGATCGCTCCTGAGCAGCTCCTGGAGTTGCGGCAGGAGATTGTCAGAGACCTGCGGGATGATCTACTTCGGGAGCTCCGAGGTTCAGTGTCTGCTCCCACTCCTGCACCCACATCTTCTGAGTTGGTCCCTTCCTTGACTGCCATGACTGACATGACGGCCCATGTACGGGAAGAGATCTACAATGTCCGGAGCTTGATCCAGGCTCAGTTCTCCAGCATGAGTGAGGTCACGGGTATCACTCGGAAGATGCGCGATGACATCCGGAAGGACATGAGCACCACTACTCAGGGGGCCGAGCGCTTGTCGAATGTGCTCATCGACAAGCTGGACGCACTTCAGAAGTCGGTGACCGAGCTCGACACGATGCATAGCAGGGCCACCTCGGCCATCATCTGACAGCTAGAGCACGTCACCAATGCGGTCCAAGCACTCGCTGAGCGCATGCCTCGAGGAGCCACATTCTCTTCGAGGAAGCCCTAGATATCGTTTTGATTTGGATATGTATTGTTTTCCTTTACTTATTGTATTCTCAAATGTATTTACATACAAATCAATACAATGAGTAGCCATATTTTCTGCAATTCTGTAACATTTGATCTATGATTGATTGTGTGTTCTGATTACCTCCTTTTTGATACGATGACAAAAAGGGGAGAAATATTTAATAGATATGTAAATGGAATCAACATAAAAGGAATCAAAATGAAAATTAAAACATAATTTGTTCTTAGTGGATTTGGTACCTCGAGGCTCATTATCTCTCTGTTGGGGCTCCTAATGGAGTAATCTCCAGAATCTATTCAAGGGATATTCGGAGATTAGCCGAATCCTACTCAAGAACAAATTGACAGATTTTCCCTCTAAAAACCAAAAATTTCAGTTCAAAAACTTCAATGCATTAAAAGGAAATTCAGAGAATCAAAATAAAGTAGAATGCGTATGTTGAGAGGAAGAATCTGAATTTTTAAGAAAGCTAAATCATTAAATATATATAAGCCAAACAATTGATTGCATGATATGAAGGCTTATATAATTCCAAATGAAAGGGGGAGCTTTAACTCCAAAATTTATTGTTTCACACCTTTCAAGATTGGATAAATCAAATAACCAGACATTTGAATTCATTTATGGATTTTATTTCCTTGTTTATTAAGCAATTCACTTTACATATACTCAAAGTTTTATCATCATCAAAAAGGGGGAGATTGTGGAGTGATTGATTAAAATCCCTATTTGATTTTGATGAGCTCAAAGCGTTTGAGTATATCTTATGTTTACTAATGAATTCAATTAAGTGTTTCAGTGAAAATCGTGTCTAAGTGTTTCTAGACTTGGTTCAAGATATTTTGGATAAGGTATGAAGTCAGTTTGAACTAAAGTCTGAGACTTGAGTCGACTCCAGGATATTACGAGTCGACTCCAAGCGTATCAGAATCACTGGCACGGGCTCGAGTCGACTCCAGACCAGTACGAGTCGACTCCGACTGAGAACAGACAGACGAACAGAAAGCATCAACTCAAAACCTGTCAGCGAGTCGACTCCTGAAGTGCGCGAGTCGACTCCGATGCTTACCGAGTCGACTCCGGAGTAATATGAGTCGACTCCAAGAAGCTACAGACAGAAAAGTAAGAGAATCGTTTTCGGACTATGAGATTCGAGTCGACTCCTGTGGAACGCGAGTCGACTCCGATGGTTGGCAGGTCGACTCCAAAGAAAGTGAGAGTCGACTCTCAGTGGAACACAAGGCAAAAGTCAGAGAACCGTTTTCGGACTCTGAGATTCGAGTCGACTCCCGCAATACGCGAGTCGACTCCAAGACAGCGCGACCCAAAAAGACAGAAGATCAATTTGTTGTCTCTAAGAGCCGAGTCGACTCCCAGACAGCTCGAGTCGACTCCAAGGCAGCGGTACACCAAAAAGGCAGAAGACTAAGTTTCGGAAACTGAGAGCCGAGTCGACTCCGGGGAAGTTCGAGTTGACTCCAAGACTGGACGAGCCAAAAGACAGAAGATCGGCAGTTCGGGCTCTGAGCGCCGAGTCGACTCCCAGGACTGTTGAGTCGACTCGAGCGGACCAAATTGAAAAGTTGATCTACGGATTTCATGGGAGGAGCCGACTCCGAAAATGCCAAGTCAGCTCCAGAAGTTGGCGAGTCGACTCCGGGTCAAGACGAGTCGACTCCCAGTCGAAGAAGCTACTTTAATTCAAATCCGGAACAGTTGCCGAGTCGACTCCAGAAAAGCATGAGTCGACTCCCGCTACAGCCGAGTCGACTCCTGATCGCGCGAGTCGACTCCGACCCCAACGGACACATTGTCAGGTTGTGCAGAGTGTGAAGAACGGGCAGAAATAGGTGTCTAACGGCTAGTTTCCGTGGGGTATGGCTTAAATAGCCACAGATGACTGTAGCAAGGTAGAGAACTACCATTCCATTCAAAGAGATCAAGCATTTATTCTCTGCAAACTTGCTTTCAACGAAAAAGAAGGAAGAGCGCCATTAACTCAATCCAACAACCTCTTCCCAGCATTGAAAGAAGTCTCCTCCTGCATTCAAGTCGATCAGACGTTCCAGAGGAGACTCAAAGTTCAAGAAGCCTTATTCTACTCCAACGCAAAAGTGTTTGAGGGCTCTTAACTTCTCTCTAGTTTATATTGTAGCAAATCTGCTTTTTAAGAAGCTCAGTTTTTCTGTTTGTTTCTTATTCTTTCCATATTGTCTTTGTTTGATTCAATCGGGGGATTGAATCAAGGGTGTAGAGGTTAGTTGGTGAGCCTAGGTTAAAACCAACGTGTAAGGGTTCGATTGTGATCCCGGAAAAACAATCGGGATGGTTCTAGTCGGTGAGCCTGGCAAAACCGACCGAGTTCGTTGTGAGCTCGTAAAACAACAAGTTAGGTTGTGAGCTTGTAAAACAACCGGCTGTAATCCAAGGGGTTATAGTGAATTCCCAAGTAAGACTTGGGGAGTGGACGTAGGAGCAAGGGTTAGCTCTGAACCACTATAAAAACTTTGTGTTTGTGATTGGTTGTCTCTCTTTCTCTCATTCTCATTTCACTCACAGCACATAGCAACTAATTAATCACCTTGCAAAAGTATTAATTAGTCGTCTACAAAAGTTTTAATTGTAAAATTATTTTAAAACCCAGTTCACCCCCCCTCTTGGGTTGTCTATCTGGGCAACATTCTTGGATTGCCGTCACCTTGGCTTCCCATGATCTTGGTAGACAGCGAAGAATTTTCCTGACAAGATCACTGTTAGTATAGTTTTTGCCAAGGCTTTTTAGGCCATTGACAATGTCAGTAAACCTAGTGAACATGCTAGTGATTGTTTCATTTGAATCCATCTTAAATAGTTCATACTTATGAACTAATATATTTATTTTGGATTCTTTGACTTGATTCGTGCCCTCATGGGTCACTTCAAGTCTATCCCAAATCTCTTTTGCAGAATTGCAAGTAGAGACCCTATTGAATTCATTTCTATCTAGTGAACAATAAAGCACATTCATTGCTTTCGCATTGAGTTGTGCCTTCCTAAAGTCATGGTCATCCCAATCCTTTTCTAGTTTGGGTACATTGACATCCTCTACATAGATGGATGGGATGTATGGCCCATTCACTATAATGGTCCACATCTCATAATCTTGGGCTTGGATAAATATTCTCATCCTAGCCTTCCAATATGAGTAGTCGGATCCATTAAAGAAAGGGGGTCTTTGGGTGGACTGACCCTCGATGTGGGAAGATCCAAATGGGGTTGTCATTTTGATCTTTGACTCTTAGGGTAGAAGAGTTTAGGCTCTGATACCACTTGTTGCCCAGATAGACAACCCAAGAGGGGGGATGAATTGGGTTTTAAAATAATTTTGCAATTAAAATGTTGTGGATGACTGATTAATGCTTTACCAAGATGACTAATTGATTGCTGTGTGTTGTGAATGAAATGAGAGTAAAAGAAAGAGACAAACAATCACAAACACAAGGATTTTATAGTGGTTTGGAGCTAACCCTTGCTCCTACGTCCACTCCCCAAGTCGCCCTTGGGAATTCACTATAACCCCTTGGATTACAGCCGGTTGTTTTACAAGCTCACAACCAAACTTGTTGTTTTACGAGCTCACAACGAACTCGGTCGGTTTTCCCTGGCTCACCGACTAGAACCGCCCCAATTGTTTTTCCGGGATCACAATCGAACCCTTACACGTTGGTTTTACCCTCGGCTCACCAACCAACCTCTACACACTTGATTCAATCCCCCGATTGAACCAAGCAAAGACAATATGGAAAGAATAAGAAACAAACAGAAAAACTGAGCTTCTTAAAAAGCAGATTTGCTACAATATAAACTGGAGAGAAGTTTAGAGCCCTCAAACACTTTTGAGTTGGAGTAGAGTAGGGCTTCTTGAACTTCGGGTCTCCTCTTGAATGTCTGGTCGACTTGAATGCAGGAGGAGATCTCTTTCAATGTTTGGGAAGAGGTAGTAGGATGGAGTTATGGCGCTCTTCCCTCTTTTCGTTGAAAAACCACTTTCAGGGAATGAATGCTTGATTTCTTTGAATGGAATGGTTGTTCTCTGCCTTGCTACAGTCCTCTGTGGCTATTTAAGCCATCCCCCACGGAAACTAGCCGTTAGACACCTTTTTCTGCCCGTTCTGCACACTCTGCACAACCTGACAATGTGTCCGTTGGGGTCGGAGTCGACTTGCGCGATCAGGAGTCGACTCATGCTTTTCTGGAGTCGACTCGGCAACTGTTCCGGATTTGAATTAAAGTAGCTTCTTCGACTGGGAGTCGACTCGTCTTGACCTGGAGTCGACTCGCCAACTTCTGGAGCTGACTTGGCATTTTCGGAGTCGCCTCATCCCATGAAGTCCATGGAGCCAATTTTCAACTTGGCCCACTCGAGTCGACTCGACAATCCTGGGAGTCGACTCGGCGCTCAGAGCCCGAACTCCCGATCTTCTGTCTTTTGGCTCGTCCAGTCTTGGAGTCGACTCGGACTGTTCTGGGGTCGACTCGGCTCTCAGTTTCCGAAACATAGCCTTCTGCCTTTTTGGTGTAGCGCTGCCTTAGGGTCGACTCGAGCTGTCTGGGAGTCGACTCGCCTCTCAGTCTCCGAAATATGGCCTTCTGCCTTTTTGGTGTCGCGCTGTCTCGGAGTCGACTCGAGTATTGCGGGAGTCGACTCGAATCTCAGAGTCCGAAAACTCCTCTCTGACTTTTTCTTTGTGTACCACTGAGAGTCGACTCTCGCTTTCTTGGGAGTCGACCTGCCAACCATCGGAGTCGACTCGCGTTCCACAGGAGTCGACTCGAATCTCAGGGTCGAAATAACGCTCTCTGACTTTTCTGTCTGTAACTCCTTGGAGTCAACTCATACTACTCCGGAGTCGACTCGGTAAACATCGGAGTCGACTCGCGCACTTCAGGAGTCGACTCGCTGATAGGTTTTAAGTTGTGCCCTTCTGTCCGTCTGTCTATTCTCAGTCGGAGTCGACTCGTAATGGTCCGGAGTCGACTCGCGCCCGTGCCAGTGATTCTGATACGCTTGGAGTCGACTCGTAATACTCTGGAGTCGACTCGAGTCTCAGACTTTGGTTCAAACTGACTTCTTAACTTATCCAAAATATTATGAACCAAGTCTAGAAACACTTTAGACAAGATTTTCACTGAAACACTCAATTGAATTCATTAGTAAACAAGAGATATACTCAGATGCTTTGAGCTCATCAAAATCAAATAGGGTTATGATCAATCACTCCACAGAAGTTCAAAAGAAAAAGGCTAATGACAAAGGAAAATGTTTCCACTGCAATGTCGACGGCCACTGGAAGAGAAACTGTCTTTCATACCTCGAGAGCCTGAAGAACAAGAAAGGTGACACACCTTCAGAAGGTATAGACTTGCTCATAATTGAAACTAATCTAACGGTTTCTTCTACTTCTAGTTGGATTATAGATTCTGGTTCTAGTGCTCATTTGTGCACTACTATGCAGGATCTAAAAGAAAGTAGAAGGCTGGCGGAAGGTGCGGTAACCTTTCGGGTTGGCAACGGGGCAAAAGTTGCTGCTGTGGCTGTGGGCACCTACCATCTGCGACTACCGTCTGGTTTTAGTTTATTACTTAGAGACTGCTATTATGTGTTAGATGTATGTCCTAAAAGCCAAACTGGCTGACACATTGTTAATTCTAGGGACATAATTTTGTACTTGACTATTTATTATTGAATAAATGAAAGGCATCTTTTTCATTCATATTGTTATTGTGTCTATGAATCGTCCAAGAAATTAATAAGATGATGATGAATATTCTCAAGAGTTAAGAATTTGAGCCATATATCATTAGTGATTAATTTCTAAACGCTCCTGATCGATGGATCATCACGAGGACGGTGATCGATCCGATGAGATCAGTGCACACATTACTTTCCCTATGGATGGACGAGACTCGAGTCCACGGTGTGGAGACACTGAAGTAATAGTGCAGGTGCTTGTTAGAGAATAAGGATACTGAGCGTGACCAAGACAAGAAGTCACTTGGATGTCTATCCACTCGTCAGTGACTTGCTTGATGTTGCAGTAGTGTGACTGGTCCTTTGACCTGCGATGCTTCGGCTACTCACAGTGAGGTTATTGTAGTTTGACTGCACAAATACATGGTCTCTAGCCATATGGGTCCATGCAGTGTAGATTGGCTGCAGTAGGTTCACGGTAGGAGTAGGATATGCATCTACAAGGAACCTATCGACGTTGATAGATACGGAGAGATCCTATGTAATTTATAAGACTGAGTTCGTAAGACCTCGACCAGGGCAGATTGCACAGTGGAGAAAGAGTTCTCTGCTCTCGAACTTAAGTAGAATAAATCTTGACATATGACAGACGAAGGGGTTTGACGAGTTATCCATGACCTCCGTCTTGTAGGGATCCACGATAGTAGGACTGTATCACATGATAACTGCACCTAGAGGTTCATCATTCTATTTTGCTGGGTAGCCACTACATGCTGCTAGGTGTCACTGATGGATGGTAAGACTCACAGAGATTATCTCGATGATCGATAAACCCTGATGAGTAGAGTTGGAATCGTTCTAACCCATTGAAAGGAGTCTTCAATGATATTGTGATAGAGATCGCAATATATCTCACTACCAGTCAGAATAGAACCTATGGGGTCACACACACTAGAGGCATTGACCGATCCGATGGTTGAATCGTGATTAGGAATCACAAGTAATCAATTCGATTGATAATAAGTTGAAGAAGGAACAAAGGGAATTAATTAATTGGACTTAAAACAAGAGTCCTACTTGGAGTAGGATTCCTAGAGTCCTAATTGGATTAGGACTAGAATTCCTACTTGGACTGAGATTCCTACTTGGACTGAAAATCCTATTTGGAGTAGGACTAAGATTCCTACTTGGAGTAGGATTCCTACAATCCTAATTGGATTAGGAGTTTTGAATTAAATTTGGATTCCTACTTGGAGTAGGATTCCTAGAGTCCTAATCGGATTAGGACTTCGGATTCAAATTAGAGTCCTAATTGGATTAGGACCAAAATTAAATAAGTCCTAATTGGATTAGGATTTCTTAAGTCCTAATTAATTATTAATCTAATGAATCAACAAGACTCCTAATTGGATTAGGATTGAAGGGTTCAATTGAGTCATGGTTCATTAAGTTCTAATTGGATTAGGACTTACCTAGATTAAACCCAAATTGGTTCACCCTTGGTCCAAGCCTAATTAGATTAGGACCTAACCATGAGTGACCTTCCTAATCCTCCTTAAAGGAGGATTAGGTTAACCATGAAGGAGGAGCACACGCCCCTCCTCCTTTTCCTTGCTTGGTGCGACAAAGAAGAGGGGCCGGCGCCCCTCTTGGAAGTTTATCAAGGAGCTCCTACAAAGTAGGAGCTCCACATGCTATTTAAGAGGAGGCGTGGGGGCTGACCTAGGGCATCATTGAATCCCTCTCCCTCTCCAATTCGTGGCCCCCTCTCCTCCCCTTTCCTTGGTTCAGCCGCAAGCAAGGGAAGAAAAAGAAAGGTGGCCTCTTCATCCTCCCTTCCTCCTTCCAACGCAAGGAAAAGAAAGAAGGCTGCAGGGGTTTTGTTCCTTTACTATTCTTCATCCTTCTTCTTCTTCCTCTCAAGCACATTCAAGAGTTGAAAGAAAGAGAGGAGATCAGCCATCAAAGTTATCTCTGCAAGGGAGCTAGCACCCCGGGGAGATAGAAAGCTTGGATCGGTTTTCTGCTTCGTGTGGATACCCATAGAGGCCGGGCACTTGAACGGCTTCAAGCGAACCTTCATCCAAAACCATGATCATCAGTTTGCGGTGATCATCTACCCGCACAAGGTGAAGATCTGATCTTCTAATGTTATTTAAAAGTTTTTAATCCTTGTCTATCTACGAACGGTTTTTAAACAACGTTCATGCGATGAACGGTTGATCCCGCGCATGCCTCTTCCGCTGCATCTTTAATTTTTAAAATTTTTCTGTGGCATGGGTGGGTTCCCAACAGTGGTATCAGAGCCTAGGCATCGTAGATTAAGGTAAGGATTAATTATCTAAAGGCATCTTAGATCTGAAAATTGAAAGGTTATGCATGCTGAAAAATTTCTGCATGCAGATTTTTTCAAGGTTGCTGAATTTTTACATGCTGATTTTTATGTGATAAGATGATGATTCTAATTGCATTGTTAATGAGATTACAAAGTTTAGAATCATGATTAGCATGATCAGCAACTTATGTCATGACATAATCAATTAAGTTTCAGATCTAAAAAGTATAATTGCTGCATGTGGTGATGATCATAGGATTCAAACCCATTTGGTATCAAATGTAATGACCTGCGATGTGATCTGTAATGTCATGTAATTTTTCAGATGCTTGCATGCATCTTATTTAATGTTTTGAGAGGCCTGCGTGCCTCCTAAAAGGGAGATATAATTTATTATTATTTTTATTTTATATCTGGTTGTATTTCTGTGATGTGATGTACGTCAACGATCAAGTCGAAGATGATGCATGAGATGAACAGGGGTCTAAGCGGTTGATGGTGATTGGATCAAGAGTTGGTCAAGGATCGAATCAAGGAGGCTTGGAACCAATTCAAGAGTTGAAGACCAGTTAATCGATTGACGTGCATGTGCTTGTAATATGACCTAATTAGAATCCATGATCATCACCTATTTAAAGTTTAGCTTTACTTAATGCTGCGATTATAACTGCCTGCAATGTATCGTTTGCATGTGATGTGAATGAGAGTCGGGGTAGATAGGTTTACATGTGATGTAACAAACCCAATTTAGACCTAAACTAAAACCTCCTCAATCAAGTCGAGAGTGAACCGACATGAGCAAGTCATATTAGATTAATTGATCTAATTGGTGTCTAGGAAAGCATGAAAGGTGGTTACTTAATTAGGACCTTACTCTCTGAGTAAGGAGAGCCTCCCACCTGCTTACCTGGCCAATTGTTCGATTACCTCTTATGAAGAGCTCAAGTTGCAAACACTAAGACCTGATTAACCAATATTAAGTCAATAGGTCTTTCACTGTAGTAGAGCTGCTAAGGTCTTTCTGATGTTGATTTGTCTCGGCTGGATACAGTGGGCAAGTTGCATCGGGGGGCTGGACCTCTCTATAGACATGAGATGTTGTAAGATAAAGGTGGGGTTGGGCACCAATAACTGTTAGGTGAGGACCCAATGACGACTTTATTTCTACGATTATACGGTGGGTCTGACTTAACTAAGAAATGGGACCAATAACTGTTAGGTGAGGTCTTCATGGCTTAGAGACCAAGTTGCACTGCAACATGCTTGAGAAGCATTGTACAAGAGTTGTACACTCATCCATCTATGTGTCACCAATAACTGTTAGGTGAGGTGCCATGTAGATTGGTGAGACCGCAGTACCTACTAGAAACCCTAATCGCGTAGGATTTCCGTTTTCTTACCAGAGGAGTGTAAGGGATTCGAGAAAATAGTGGAAGGTACATTTGTTCTAAAAGACCTTAGAACAAATTAAGGATCAAGTACAAAAGTCTAACTAGAATCTTTACTCTCTGCAGATACAATGTCAGCTTCAAATCCTTTGACCCGTATTCTTGAGACCAACCGACTGACCGAAACCAATTACAAGGACTGGCTTAGAAACCTCAAAATTGCTTTGAACTGTGAGAAAATAGACAACATACTCGATTCAGATATTCCCACACTACCAACACGTGCTACTGATGTTCAGCGTGAGATGCATCAAAAGTGGATGGATGATGACATTAGAGTCAAGTGCTATATGATGGCATCCATGTCCAATGAACTCCAATACCAGCATGAGAATATGAAGACTGCTAAGGACATACTAGCACACCTGCAAGAGTTGTATGGTGAGCAGAGTCGCACAGCTCGTTTTGAAGTGTCCAAGAGGCTCTTCAAAGCAAAGATGCGCGAGGGGCGGTCTGTCCATGATCACGGTCTGACTATGATCAAGGACCTAGAGGAGCTTGAGAAGCTCAGTATGAACACGCACAAGGAATTGCAAGTAGATCTGATCCTTCAATCCCTTCTTGATTCATTTGGTCAGTTTATAGTAAACTACCACATGAATAAGATTGAATGCACTAAGACTGAACTGATAAATATGTTGGTAATTGCTGAGAGAGCCTTGACAGGTTCAAGGGGCAATGTCCTTATTGCTGAGTTGACTTCTGGTTCCAAGAGAAAGTTTACTTGGAAGAAAAAGAAGCCTGCTAAGAAGCAGAAGAAAGACAAGAAGCCAAAGAAGGAAGTTCAAAAGAAAAAGGCTAATGACAAAGGAAAATGTTTCCACTGCAATGTTGACGGCCACTGGAAGAGAAACTGTCCTTCATACCTCGAGAGCCTGAAGAACAAGAAAGGTGACACACCTTCAGAAGGTATAGACTTGCTCATAATTGAAACTAATCTAACGGTTTCTTCTACTTCTAGTTGGGTTATAGATTCTGGTTCAAGTGCTCATTTGTGCACTACCATGCAGGGTCTAAAGGAAAGTAGAAGGCTGGCGGAAGGTGCGGTAACCCTTCGGATTGGCAACGGGGCAAAAGTTGCTGCTGTGGCTGTGGGCACCTACCATCTGCGACTACCGTCTGGCTTTAGTTTATTACTTAGAGACTGCTATTATGTACCTGCTGCTAGCAGAAATTTGATTTCTATTTTATATCTAGCACAGGAAGGTCATGTTTTTACATTTGACAAAGACTGCTGTTCTATTTATTTCAGAAATAAAATAGTCGCACGTGGTTTTATGATTGACAGTCTCTATCATTTGCATATGGATGTATCTGTAAATGTGTCTGAGCAAGAAGTGAGTGCCAAAGGATCCAAGAGATCCAGGGATGAGATAAACCAAAAATATTTGTGGCACCTCAGGCTTGACCATATTGGAGAAGATAGAATGAACAAAATGGATAAAGATGGGCTTCTCGGCTCATTGACTTCCGAGTCATATCAAGTTTGCGAGTCCTGTCTTCAAGAAAAAATGGCTAGATTGCCCTTTGTAGGACATGGGGAGAGGACCACTGAAATACTTACCTGGATACACACAGTTGTGTGTGGCCCATTCGATGTGCAAGCCAGGGGACATTATTCGTACTTCATTATCTTTACCGATGATTATTCACGGTATGGATATGTTTATCTTATGAGACACAAATCTGAATCTTTTGAAAAGTTCAAAGAGTTCAGAAATGAAGTAGGAAAACAAACTGAAAAACCTCTTAAGGCTCTTCGATCAGATCGAGGAGGAGAATACCTTAGTGGAGAATTCCGGGACTATCTCAAGGACAATGGCATAGTCTCACAATGGACTCCTCCGGGTACACCTCAACTCAACGGAGTGTCAGAGAGAAGAAATCGGACTCTATTGGATATGGTCCGGTCCATGATGAGCTTCACTGATTTACCTATGTTTCTTTGGGGAGATGCCTTACTTACCACAGTATATCTACTAAATAGAGTTCCCTCTAAATCCGTTCCTACCACACCGTATGAGATATGGCATGGTAAGAAACCAAGTCTTGGTCATCTCAAGATTTGGGGATGTCTGGCCCACGTCAAAAGACTACAGGCGGACAAACTAGAGGCTAGGACCATAAGTACTCGTTTTATAGGATATCCTAAAGAGTCATTAGGATACAATTTTTACACCTCAGAGGATCACAATGTGTTTGTGAGCCGTCATGCCATCTTCTTGGAAAACCAGTTTATCCTTGATAGAGGTAGTGGGAGGAAAATTGAGCTTGAAGAGAAAATCTCTGAAAAGCAACGAGTCATGGATCCTATCGAACCCATTCATACAGAGCCAGTACACGATGTCCCTCAACCACCTCGCAGATCTAGTAGGGTCTCCCATCCTCCTGATAGATACTTAGATATACTAGAAGAGGATACCGAGGAAATGTTCCTAGTGGGAGATAGGGATCAAACACAGGATCCCAAAACCTACAACGAGGCGATATCTGATATCGATTCCGAGAAATGGCTGGAAGCTATGAAGTCGGAGATAGACTCCATGCATTCCAACCAAATCTGGACCTTAGTAGATCCACCACAAGGTATTGTACCTATTGGATGCAAATGGATCTACAAAAGAAAGATAGGTTCGGATGGAGAGGTAGAGACCTATAAGGCAAGGCTTGTGGCGAAAGGGTATAGTCAGCGCGAAGGCATTGACTATCAGGAGACCTTTTCACCTGTAGCCATGCTAAAATCCATCCGAACATTGCTTGCCATTGCAGCATTTCATGATTATGAAATTTGGCAGATGGATGTGAAAACTGCTTTCCTGAATGGATATCTTGATGAAGATATCTATATGGAACAGCCTTTGGGTTTCACTTCCAGTGATGGAGATCACAAGGTCTGCAAGCTGCAAAGGTCCATCTATGGACTAAAGCAAGCATCTCGGAGTTGGAACACTCGTTCTGATGACGCAATCAAAACGTTTGATTTCATCAAAAACGAAGAGGAACCATGTGTTTACAAAAAGGTTAGTGGAAGTGCTGTCGTATTTCTCGTACTGTACGACATCCTCCTGATAGGAAATGATATTCCCATGCTAACCTCGATCAAGGTCTGGTTGTCAAAAGAGTTCTCCATGAAAGACCTTGGGGAAGCATCCTATAGTTTGGGAACAAAGGTCTATAGAGATAGATCTAAAAAGATGCTTGGCCTATCACAGAAGATGTACATAGAGGAAGTGCTGAAAAGGTTCAGCATGGAAAACTCTAAAAGGGGTCTCTTACCCCTAAGGCATGGAATTCATCTCTCCAAGAAGATGTACCCCAACACATCTGAAGAGATTCAACGCATGAGCAAGATCCCCTATGCATCAGCAATAGGGAGCCTCATGTATGCCATGCTATGTACACGACCTGATATAGCCCTTGTTGTGAGTGTCACAAGTAGATATCAGTCGAATCCAGGTGAAGAACACTGGACAGCTGTGAAGAATATTCTTAAGTACTTGAGAAGAACTAAAGATTTATTCTTGGTTTTTGGAGGATCATCAAAGAGTAGACTCCGTGGACAATATGGCAGACCCATTCACTAAGCAGCTGAGTCAGCAAAAGACTGAAGCCCACCTTGAGAAGATGGGCCTAAGATATATGACCAATTGGCTTTAGTGCAAGTGGGAGATTGTTAGATGTATAACCTAGAAGCCAAACTGGCTGACACATTGTTAATTCTAGGGACATAATTTTGTACTTAACTATTTATTTTTGAATAAATGAAAGGCATCTTTTTCATTCATATTATTATTGTGTCTATGAATCGTCCAAGAAATTAATAAGATGATGATGCATATTCTCAAGAGTTAAGAATTTGAGCCATATATCATTAGTGATTAATTTTTAAACGCTCCTGATCGATGGATCATCACGAGGATGGTGATCGATCCGATGAGATCAGTGCACACATTACTTTTCCTATGGATGGACGAGACTCGAGTCCACGGTGTGGAGACACTGAAGTAATAGTGCAGGTGCTTGTTAGAGAACAAGGGTACTGAGCATGACCAAGACAAGAAATCACTTGGATGTCTATCCACTCGTCAGTGACTTGCTTGATGTTGCAGTAGTGTGACTGGTCCTTTGACCTGCGATGCTTCGGCTACTCACAGTGAGGTTATTGTAGTTTGACTGCACAAATACATGGTCTCTAGCCATATGGGTCCATGCAGTGTAGATTGGCTGTAGTAAGTTCACAGTAGGAGTAGGGTATGCATCTACAAGGAACCTATCGACCTTGATAGATACGGAGAGATCCTATGTAATTTATAAGACTGAGTTCGTAAGACCTTGGCCGGGGCAGATTGCACAATGGAGAAAGAGTTCTCCGCTCTCGAACTTAAGTTGAATAAATCTTGACATATGACAGACGAAGGGGTTTGACGAGTTATCCATGACCTCCGTCTTGTAGGGATCCACGATAGTAGGACTGTATCACATGATAACTGCACCTAGAGGTTCATCATTCTATTCTGCTGGGTAGCCACTACATGCTGCTAGGTATCACTGATGGATGGTGAGACTCACAGAGATTATCTCGATGATCGATAAATCCTGATGAGTAGAGTTAGAATTGTTCCAACCCATTGAAAGGATTCTTCAATGATATTGTGATAGAGATCGCAATATATCTCACTACCAGTCAGAATAGAACCTATGGGGTCACACACACTAGAGGCATTGACCGATCCGATGGTTGAATCGTGATTAGGAATCACAAGTAATCAATTCGATTGATAATAAGTTGAAGAAGGAACAAAGGAAATTAATTAATTGGACTTAAAACAAGTGTCCTACTTAGAGTAGGATTTCTAGAGTCCTAATTGGATTAGGACTAGGATTCCTACTTGGACTGGGATTCCTACTTGGACTGGAAATTCTATTTGGAGTAGGACTAGGATTCCTACTTGGAGTAGGATTCCTACAATTCTAATTGGATTAGGAGTTTTGAATTAAATTTGGATTCCTACTTGGAGTAGGATTCCTAGAGTCCTAATCGGATTAGGACTTCAGATTCAAATTAGAGTCCTAATTGGATTAGGACCAAAATTAAATAAGTCCTAATTGGATTAGGATTTCTTAAGTCCTAATTAATTATTAATCTAATGAATCAACAAGACTCCTAATTGGATTAGGATTGAAGGGTTCAATTGAGTCATGGTTCATTAAGTTCTAATTGGATTAGGACTTACCTAGATTAAACCCAAATTGGTTCACCCTTGGTCCAAGCCTAATTAGATTAGGACCTAACCATGAGTGACCTTCCTAATCCTCCTTAAAGGAGGATTAGGTTAACCATGAAGGAGGGGCACACGCCCCTCCTCCTTTTCCTTGGTTGGTACGGCAAAGAAGAGGGGCCGGCGCCCCTCTTGGAAGTTTATCAAGGAGCTCCTACAAAGTAGGAGCTCCACATGCTATTTAAGAGGAGGCGTGGGGGCTGACCTAGGGCATCATTGAAGCCCTCTCCCTCTCCAATTCGTGGCCCCCTCTCCTTCCCTTTCCTTGGTTCAGCCGCAAGCAAAGGAAGAAAAAGAAAGGTGGCCTCTTCATCCTCCCTTCCTCCTTCCAACGCAAGGAAAAGAAAGAAGGCTGCAGGAATTTTGTTCCTTTACTATTCTTCATCCTTCTTCTTCCTCCTCTCAAGCACATTCAAGAGTTGAAAAAAAGAGAGAAGATCAGCCATCAAAGTTATCTCTGCAAGGGAGCTAGCACCCCGGGGAGATAGAAAGCTTGGATCGGTTTTATGCTTCGTGTGGATACCCATAGAGGCCGGGCACTTGAATGGCTTCAAGCGAACCTTCATCCAAAACCACGATCACCAGTTTGCGGTGATCATCTACCCGCACAAGGTGAAGATCTGATCTTCTAATGTTATTTAAAAGTTTTTAATCCTTATCTATCTACGAACGGTTTTTAAACAACGTTCATGCGATGAACGATTGATCCCGCGCATGCCTCTTCCGCTGCATCTTTAATTTTTGAAATTTTTCTGCGGCATGGGCGGGTTCCCAACATTATGTACCTGCTGCTAGCAGAAATTTGATTTCTGTTTCATGTCTTGCACAGGAAGGTCATGTTTTTACATTTGACAAAGACTGCTGTTCTATTTATTTCAGAAATAAAATAGTCGCACGTGGTTTTATGATTGACAGTCTCTATCATTTGCATATGTATGTATCTGTAAATGTGTCTGAGCAAGAAGTGAGTGCCAAAGGATCCAAGAGATCCAGGGATGAGATAAATCAAAAATATTTGTGGCACCTCAGGCTTGGCCATATTGGAGAGGATAGAATGAACAAAATGGATAAAGATGGGCTTCTTGGCTCATTGACTTCCGAGTCATATCCAGTTTGCGAGTCCTGTCTTCAAGGAAAAATGGCTAGATTGCCCTTTGTAGCACATGGGGAGAGGACCACTGAAATACTTACCCTGATACGCACAGATGTGTGTGGCCCATTCGATGTGCAAGCCAGGAGACGTTATTCGTACTTCATTACCTTTACCGATGATTATTCACGGTATGGGTATGTGTATCTTATGAGACACAAGCCTGAATTTTTTGAAAAGTTCAAGGAGTTCAAGAATGAAGTAGAAAAACAAACTGGTAAACCTCTTAAGGCTCTTCGATCAGATCGAGAAGGAGAATACCTTAGTGGAGAATTTCGGGACTATCTCAAGGACAATGGCATAGTCTCACAATGGACTCCTCCGGGTACACCTCAACTCAACGGGGTGTCAGAGAGAAGAAATCGGACTCTATTGGATATGGCCCGATCCATGATGAGCTTCACTGATTTACCTATGTTTCTTTAGGGAGATGCCTTACTTGCCGCAGTATATCTACTGAATAGAGTTCCCTCTAAATCCGTTCCTACCACACCGTATGAGATATGGCATGGCAAGAAACTAAGTCTTGGTCATCTCAAGATTTGGGGATGTCCGGCCCACGTCAAAAGACTACAGGCGGACAAGCTAGAGGCTAAGACCATAAGTGCTCGTTTTATAGAATATCCTAAAGAGTCATTAGGATACAATTTTTATGTCTCAGAGGATCACAATGTGTTTGTGAGCCGACACGCCATCTTCTTGGAAAATCAGTTTATCCTTGATAGTGGCAGCGGGAGGAAAATTGAGCTTGAAAAGAAAGTCTCTGAAAAGCAACGAGTCATGGATCCTATCGAACTCATTCATACAGAGCCAGTACACGATGTCCCTCAACCACCTCGCAGATCTAGTAGGGTGTCCCATCCTCCCGATAGATACTTAGGTATACTAGAAGAGGATACCGAGGAAATGTTCCTAGTGGAAGATAGGGATCACATACAGGATCCCAAAACCTACAACGAGGCGATATCTAATATCGATTCCGAAAAATGGTTGGAAGCTATGAAATCAGAGTTAGACTCCATGCATTCCAACCAAGTCTGGACCCTAGTAGATCCACCAGAAGGTATTGTACCTATTGGATGCAAATGAATCTACAAAAGGAAGATAGGTTCGGATGGAAAGGAAGAGACCTATAAAGCAAGGCTAGTGGCGAAAGGGTATAGTCAACGCGAAGGCATTGACTATTAGGAGACCTTTGCACCTATAGCCATGCTGAAATCCATCCGAACATTGCTTGCCATTGCAGCATTTCATGATTATGAAATCTGGCAGATGGATGTGAAAACTGCTTTCCTAAATGGATATCTTGATGAAGATATCTATATGGAACAGCCTTTGGATTTCACTTTCAGTGATTGAGATCACAAGGTCTGCAAGCTGCAAAGGTCCATCTATGGACTAAAGCAAACATCTCGGAGTTGGAACACTCGTTTCGATGACGCAATCAAAACATTTGATTTCATCAAAAACGAAGAGGAACCGTGTGTTTACAAAAAGATTAGTGGAAGTGCTGTCATATTTCTCGTACTGTACGTGGACGACATCCTCCTGATAGGAAATGATATTCCCATGCTAACCTCCGTCAAGGTCTGGTTGTCAAAAGAGTTCTCCATGAAAGACCTTGGGGAAGCATCCTATATTTTGGAAATAAAGGTCTATAGAGATAGATCTAAAAGGATGCTTGTCCTATCACAAAAGATGTACATAGAGGAAGTGCTGAAAAGGTTCAGCATGGAAAACTCTAAAAGGGGTCTCTTACCCCTAAGGCATGGAATTCATCTCTCCAAGAAGATGTGCCCCAACACATCTGAAGAGATTCAACGCATGAGCAAGATCCCTTATGCATCGGCAATAGAGAGCCTCATGTATGCCATGCTATGTACATGACCTGATATAGCCCTTGCTGTGAGTGTCACAAGCAGATATCAGTCGAATCCAGGTGAAAAACACTGGACAGTTGTGAAGAATATTCTTAAGTACTTGAGAAGAACTAAAGATTTATTCTTGGTCTTTGGAGGATCATCAGAGTTAAAGGTAGAAGGGTACATAGATTCAGACTTCATTACTGATGTCGATGATAGGAAGTCAACATCTGGATATGTGTTCTTGTGCAATGGTGGTACGGTGAATTGGAAAAGTTCTAAACAACCGATCATTGCTGATTCTACTATGGAAGCTGAATACATCGCCGCCTCTGAAGCTGCTAAAGAAGGCTTCTGGTTCAAGAAATTCATTGCAGAGTTGGATGTGATGACATCAGATGCCATAACACTCTACTGCGATAATAATGGCACCATAGCTCTTGCTAAGGAGCCAAGGTCTCATCAAAAGTCCAAGCACATAGAACGACGCTTCCACCTCATACGCAACTATGTTGAGAAGAAGTATGTCGAGGTGCAGAGAGTAGACTCCGTGAACAACGTGGCAGACCCATTCACTAAGCAGCTGAGTCAGCAAAAGACTAAGCCCACCTTGAGAAGATGGGCCTAAGATACATGACCAATTGGCTTTAGTGCAAGTAGGAGATTGTTAGATGTATGCCCTAGAAGCCAATCTGGCTGACACATTGTTAATTTTAGGAACATAATTTTGTACTTGACTATTTATTATTGAATAAATGAAAGGCATCCTTTTCATTCATATTGTTATTGTGTCTATGAATCGTCCAAGGAATTAATAAGATGATGATGCATATTCTCAAGAGTTGAGAATTTGAGCCATGTATCATTAGTGATTAATTTCTGAACGCTCCTGATCGATGGATCATCACGAGGACGGTGATCGATCCGATGAGATCAGTGCACACATTGCTTTTCCTATGGATGGACGAGACTCGAGTCCACGGTGTGGAGATACTGAAGTAATAGTGCAGGTGCTTGTTAGAGAACAAGGGTACTGAGCGTGACCAAAACAAGAAGTCACTTGGATGTCTATCCACTCGTCAGTGACTTGCTTGATGTTGCAGTAGTGTAACTGGTCCTTTGACCTGCGATGCTTCGGCTACTCACAGTGAGATTATTATAGTTTGACTGCACAAATACATGGTCTCTAGCCATATGGGTCCATGTAGTGTAGATTGGCAGCAGTTGGTTCACTGTAGCAGTAGGGTATACATCTACAAGAAACCTATCGACCTTGATAGATAAGGAGAGATCCTATGTGATTTATAAGACTGAGTTCATAAGACCTCGGCCGGGGCAGATTGCACAGTGGAGAAAGAGTTCTCCGCTCTCGAACTTAAGTCGAATAAATCTTGACATATGATAGACGAAGGAGTTTGACGAGTTATCCATGACCTCCGTCTTGTAGGGATCCACGATAGAAGGACTGTATCACATGATAACTGCACCTAGAGGTTTATCATTCTATTCTGCTGGGTAGCTACTACATGCTGCTAGGTGTCATTGATGGATGGTGGGACTCACAGGGATTATCTCGATGATCGATAAACCCTAATGAGTAGAGTTGGAATCGTTCCGACCCATTGAAAGGAGTTTTCAATGATATTGTGATAGAGATCACAATATATCTCACTACCAGTCAGAATAGAACCTATGGGGTCACACACACTAGAAGTATTGACCGATCCGATGGTTGAATCGTGATTAGGAATCACAAGTAATCAACTCGATTGATATTCAGTTGAAGAAAGAACAATGGAATTAATTAATTGGACTTAAACACAAATCCTACTTCGAGTAGGATTCCTAGAGTCCTAATTGGATTAGGACTGGGAATCCTAATTGGAGTAGGAATGGAATTTCTACTTGGCGTAGGATTCCTACAATCCTAATTAGATTAGGAGTTTTGAATTAAAATTGGATTCCTACTTGGAGTAGGATTCGTAGAGTCCTAATCGGATTAGGACTTCGGATTCAAATTAAAGTCCTAATTGGATTAGGACTAAAATTAAATAAGTCCTAATTGGATTAGGTTTTCTTAAGTCCTAATTAATTATTAATCTAATGAATCAACATGACTCCTAATTGGGTTAGGATTGAAGAGTTGAATTGAGTCATGGTTCATTCAAGTTCTAATTGGACTAGGACTAGTATAGATTGAACCCAATTGATTCATGATTTGGTTAAATCCTAATTGGATTAGGGCTAAACCACATTAGAGCCTCCCAATCCTCATTAGATGAGGATTAGGGCAACATAAGAGGGAGGGGCTCACGCCCCTCCTCCTTTGATTCCTTGGTGCGGCAACAAGAGGGGCCGGTGCCCCTCTTGGAATAATTTCAAGGGAGCTCCTAAAAGTTAGGAGCTCCACATGTTATTTAAAGGAGGCTTTTGGGGGCTGACCTAATTGATGCATTAGAAGCCCTCTCCCCTCCAAGCCGTGGCCTCCCTCTCCTCTCCCTTGGTTCAGCCGCAAGCAAGGAGAAGAAAAGAAGAATGCCTTGGCGGCCTCCTCCTCCTCCTCTTCCTTCTTCCAACGCAGGGAAAAAAAAAGGCTGTGACTAGCCTTTGGTTCTTCTTCAAAGATCCTTTCTTCTTCTTCCTCCTTTCCAGCATAATCAAGAGTTGATTAAAAGGAAGAAATCAGCCATCAAAGTTATCTCTGCAAGGGAGCTAGCACCCCGGGGAGATAGAAAGCTTGGATCGGTTTTCTGCTTCGTGTGGATAGCCATAGAGGCCGGACACTTGAACGGCTTCAAGCGAACCTTCATCCAAAACCACGATCATCAGTTTGCGGTGATCATCTACCCACACAAGGTGATGATCTGATCTTCTAATGTTATTTAAAAGTTTTTATTTCTTATCTATCTACGAACGATTTTTAAACAACGTTCATGCGATGAACTGTTGATCCCGCACATGCCTCTTCCGCTGCATCTGAAATTTTGAAATTTTTCTGCGGCATGGGCGGGTTCCCAACATATGATGCATGTTTATGTTAAGATTTGTAACATAAATAAATCTAAAATCGTAATATTGTTTAGATTAGATCTAAATAAAATTTATGATTCATATGATCTCTAATTTTAATAAACAAATCAGATATAAAAATAAAAGTGAAAAAACAAATACATAAGATGTATGTTGTTTGTATTAATTCATGTTGTTATGTATATGTGATGCATGAACATAAAATATAATGACTTAAACATGAATTAAATCTGATTGCATGTGATTAATTACAAAAATTTAGATCTAAAAATATATTTTAAGAACTGAAAGATTGTAATTAATATGTAATTAAAAAGAAATATGCAATGATCAAAACCTTCATAAGTCTAAACTTAATTGAGAATTAAGTGTTATAAAATAGAATTGTAACTCAATTAATTGACATTGCATAATTCTTTGGGCATATGGGTTAGCTTGAATCAAGTTCCTAGGATTGGGTTAGACCTAAGTTTAGAATCATACATAGACAAATAGAATTAATTGATCAAATCTAATTAAGTAGTAACTAGATTAGGTCAAGAAAATTCTAGGTCAATTTACAATAGTTGTAGATGGATCAAGTCCATGTCTTTGATTAGACCAAGATGAAACTTGATTTAGGCTCAGAGGTGTAGCCCGAGTCATTTGAGTAATCAAATCGAAATTGATTAACCAGTCGGTGTCTAAGGTAAGTTTGGCAGTTTTGACCGGTGATTTTTAATTGGGAGCTACTCGCACTGATTCGTCTTTTTCGAGTTAATGGCATATCCCTTCCACCAATCTCACTTACCTGGCCGATATGGTCAATCACATTTTGATTGGATCACTTAATGATTCAAGTTAGCCCATACCTATAAGAAAAATCAGTTTGACTGATTTAGGTGCCTCCTTAACCGGTTTGAGTCTAATCTGATTTGGTGAAGTCAGTGGAAGAAATTAGACTAACCGGATCTCCTTATCTATCCTAATTATGAAATCTTCTAAAATTATTAGGTCCTTAAAATGAAATGGTTATGGGGATAACTAGGTCATAGCCTTCCATTAAGTTGGATGATAATGGATCCAATGTTTTGATAATTATTGGAGGCGCGACACGCCTGGTACTTATCAAGCATTGGAATCGTCATTCAATATATGATGAGTTAAGTGTACCTTCAATAGGTGGTCAGGTGAGCCGAGCCACACTCGGGCTTGGTCGTCTATTAGTTGATTAGACTTAATCCTATCATTTAATGGTTGAACCTGACTAGGGTATTCGGTGGAGGCGCCACACGCCTGCCGAAGAACCTAGGGCAAAATTATCACTAGAAGTTGCTTCGTGAAGCAACTGGTTTAGAACCTACCAATAGGTGCATATGGGTTAGCCGAGCCACACTCAGGCCTATATGCGATCTATTGGGTTCTAGTGCCCACTAAAGAATTAGGAGTAATTTTTCGAATTGGAGGTAGAGGCTACCAATTTATATAAAATAGTGGGAGTATCTTTAGACTAAAGTCCAAGTCTACTGTGTTTAGTCAATTCATATACTAATAGCCAAATTTTCTTTTATGTAGAAATGGCCACAAGTTTGTCACTTCGCTCATTATTGGATAATGACAAATTGACTGGTCCCAACTTCAATAATTGGTATAGAAAGCTGAAAACTCAGCATAGTCAGACCAAAAAGATTAAGGATGACCAAAGTCAGGCAGAATGCTTCTATTGTAAGAAACAGGGGCATTGGAAGAGGAATTGTCCTCAGTACCTTACCTCACTTGATCCGAACAGGCCAAGCAAGAGAAAAGGGCAATCAGTTGCTAATCAAGGTATTTATATGATAACACTTTGTAATTTCTCTATATATGATAATTCGATCTGGGTATTAGATACTGGAAGTCCGTTTAATATATGCAATTCGTTGCAAGGACTTCAGGTCAATGAGAGATTTGAAAACAGCGAGAGATTTCTGAATGTTGGAGATGGAAGATCTGTTTCAGTTCTAGCTTTAGAAAATCTCAAACTTATTTTCAATTCTCATGTAGTTGTCTTGAGTGATTGTCACCATTGTCCTACGTTCTTATTGAATGTAATTTTCGTAGGCCTTTTGGCCATGAACGGTTATGAAATTTTAATAAAGAAATGTTCTTGTGATATCATTATGAATGGTGTTACTATAATGAATGGACGATTGAACAATGGCATCTACTTGTTATCACAACCTGTTAATGTAATGTACACGTCAAGTAAGCGTCCTAGAATAGATAATGTCACGGATGTCTACCTTTGGCATCATAGGCTAGGTCATATTAACAAGAACAAGATGAACATGTTAAGTAAAGAGGGAATCCTCGATATTAATGATTGTAAATCATTGACAACCTGTGAATCATGCCTTCTTGGTAAAATGACCAAATCACCTTTTACCGAAAAAGGTGAACGAGCGAGTGACTTATTGACCCTTGTACATTCTGATGTATGTGGGCCAATGAGCACAAATGCTAGAGGTGGGTATTCATATTTTATTACGTTTACAGACGACCTTTCTAGGTATGGTTATGTCTATTTAATGAGACATAAATCTGAATCATTTGAAATGTTCAAATTATATCGTAATGAAGTAGAAAAACAAACTGGAAAGAGTATTAAAACTCTTCGATCAGATCGAGGAGGTGAATACCTCACTAGTGAGTTTTTGACATATCTAGGAGAAAATGGGATTCTCTCTCAATGGACTCCTCCTGGTACACTACAGTATAACGGTGTATCAGAAAGGAGAAATCGAACTCTGTTAGACATGGTTCGATCCATGATGGGGTTTGCTGATCTGCTCATATCCTTTTGGGGATATGCTCTTGAGTCAGCCTGCTATATTCTAAATAAGGTTCCAAGTAAGTTTGTAAATAAAACACTACATGAGATGTGGACTGGATGTAAGCCGATGCTCTCTCACCTTAGGATTTGGGGGTGTCCAGCGTACGTCAAACGTTTGAAGACAGACAAACTTGAACCCAAGTCTGACAAATATTTCTGTTAGAAGTATGCCCTAGAAGCCAATTTGGCTGACGCATTATTTTGTTCTGGGACATAAATTTATACTTGACCTAATAATAAATTTATTAGGATGGGCATTCTTTTCATTCATGTTCTTATGTATCCATGAATCGTCCAAGGAATTAATAAGATGATGACACGTATTCTCAAGAGTTGAGAATTTGAGGCATGTGTCATTGGTGATTAATTTCGGAATTGCTCCTGATCGATGGATCCATCACGAGGGACGGTGATTGATCCGCTAAGATTAGTGCACATATCACTTAGTCAGATGGATGAGTCTTGAGTCCATAGTGTGGGGACACTAGAGTGATTGTGCAAGTGCTTGTTAGAGAACAAGGGTACTGAGCATGACCAAAGCAAGTAGTCACTTGGATGTCAATCCACTCGTCAGTGACTTACTTAATGCTGCAGTTGTATGACTGGTCCTTTGACCTGCGATGCCTCGGCTATTCATATGAGGTTGCTGTAGTTTGATGAGCACATAAACATGGACCCTATCCATTTGGGTCCTTATGGTGCAGATTGACTGCAGTAGGTTCATTGTAGGAGTAGGGGTGCATCTAGATGGAATCTATCGACCTTGATAGATTAGGAGAGATCCTATGTGATTTATTAGATTGAGTTCGTAAATACTTGGCCAAGGTAGTTTTTGGAAAAAGAGTTTTCCAATCTCGAACTGGAGTCGAATAAATTTTATATATGACAGATGATGGGGTTTGACAAGTTATCCATGATCTCCATCCGTCGGAATCCACGATAGAGGGACTGTATCATACGTTAACTGCATCTAGAGGTTCATCTATTCCATTCTGCCGGATTGCCACTAGATGCTGCTAGGTGTCACTGGTGGATTGTGAGACTCAGAGGCATTCACTTGATGATCAGTGAACCTGAATGAGAAGAGTTGGAATTGTTCCAACCCATTAAAAAGAGTTTCAATGATGTTGTAATAGAGATCACAATATATCTGACTATCAGACAGAATAGAACCTATGGGGTCACACACAATAGAGGATCTGATCGATCTAATGGTTGGCTTGTGATTTGGAATCACAATAGTTTGTAATTGTCAATTTGATTGATAATTGGTTTAACCCACTAAGAGTTAGTGAGTTGAAGAAGAAATTAATTGCAATTAATTGCAATTTGATTGAATCAATTGGACTCAATTAATTGGACTCGATCTTATTTGATAAGGTTCAAGAGTCCTACTTGAAATAGGACTCCTAGAGTTCTAATTAGATTAGGACTTCAAATTATTACAGTCCTACTTGGAGTAGGATTCCTAAAAGTCCTAATTGGATTAGGACTAAAATTATATGAGTCCTAATTGATTAGGATTCTTAGAGTCCTAATTAATTTTGGTCCAATAGATAAAGATGACTCCTAATTAGATTAGGATTCATGTGAATCAAATAGGGAGACTAATTGGGTCCTACTTAGATTAGGATTCAATGAATCAAAAGCCAGCTAAATCCTAATTTGATTAGGATTAGAAGGGAGGGGTTCTTTTCTTGATGCTTGGCGGCCGCCTTCCCTCTCCTCTTCTTCTTCCATCCGCAAGGCACAAAGAGGGGCAGCAAGCATGGCTTCTTCTTCCTTCTCTTGGTCAGCTACATGGAAGAAAATAAAGAGAGGAAGGTGTTCCTCTCTTCCCTCCTTCTTCATCCATGGTAAAGAAAAGAAAAGAAAGCGTTTCTTCCTTCTCCTTCTTTTTCCTCTTGGAAGCAATCAAGAGTTGATTGCTTAGAGGAGTTCCAACCATCAAAGGGATCTCTGCAAGGGAGCTAGCACCCCGGTGAGATCGTAACCTCGATCAATCCAAATCTTCGTGTGGATACCCGTAGAGGCCGGACACTTGTGCGGCTTCAAACGAACCTGATTTCCACGATCATCAAATAGCGATGAAGATCTACTCGTTCAAAGGTAAAGATTTGATCTTTATAATTTTTAATAGTAGATCTAAAAATTAATCAAGTAATTAATTTTAATCCTTTTCTTCAGATTTCATGATCTTCTGAGTTAGAGAACTCCGAATTTTTTTGAAATCTACATTCCTCGGAATGTTCATGAGATGAACGACCCCGCGTGCGTCTTTCCGCTGCGATCGTCGCAACGCGTGCTTAGGTGACCCGACAGTGGTATCAGAGCCGTGTTTATGGGATTAAGATTAACATTGATAGGCTTGATTAGGATTTAATTTAGATCTGAAAAATTATATGCTTGCTGAAATTTTTGCGTGCTGAAATTTCAGATTTCAGCATGCAGATTTTTGTTTGGAAAATCTAGATCTTGCATGATTAATTTTAATTACAATGAGATTGCAATAATTAAAATCATATCTTGCATGATCAGAATTTTAGTTGATGGTATATTTAATTAAAATTTCCAGATCTGAAATTACATAAGAAGTATGTGATAAGATTCAATCAAAGATTCATGGTCATAAAAGATAAATTTCTATTGATGCCTAAGCTTAAAAGGAAATTGATATTTGCATGATATGCATAAGATATGATCAAATCATAGAATCATGTTTATTAAAGGATAATTTTGTTTATGATTGTGCTTAAAAAGAAAATTAATATATGCATGAGATGTAAATATATGTTAAGCAATATTTACATGGGATGTAAATAAAACCCAAATAGGTTAGCTCATTTACATAAGATGTAAATTTAAACTAATATGTCATTTACATAAGATGTAAACACATAACATATGAAAGGGTTTCATGTTCACATAGGATCTAAACCTAAACAAATATGTCATTTACATAAGATGTAAACGCATAACATATGAAAGGAGTTTCATATTTACATAAGATGTAAACCCTAATCGAAACCTAAATCGATTAAAACCTCCTCAATCAATCGAGAGTGAATGATACATTGAGCTAGCCATATTTGATTAATTGTTCTAATTGGTGTCTAGGAAAGCATTAAAAGTGGTTACTTAATTAGGACCTTACTCTCTGAGTAAGGGGAGCCTTCCACCTGCTTACTTGGCCAATTGATCGATTATCACCTATGAAGAGCTCAAAGTTGGAATCACTAAGACTAGATTACCTAATATTAAGTTTAGAGGTCTTCCACCATAGTAGAGCTGCTAAGGTCTTTCCGGCGTTGATTTGTTTCGGCTGGATACAGTGGGCAAGTTGCATCGGGGGACTGGACCTCTCTATTGATATGAGATGTAGTGGGAGTAAAGATGGGGTTGGGCTCCAATAACTGTTAGGTGAGGACCCAATGATGGCTTTATTTCTGCGGGATATATGGTGGGTCTGACTTAACCAAGGAACAAGGCCAATAACTGTTAGGTGAGGTCCTTATGACTTGGAGATCAAGTTGGCTACAACTTGCTTGAGAAGCATTGTATAAGGAGTTGTACACTCATCGTTTATATGTTACCAATAACTGTTAGGTGAGGTGACATGTAAATTAGTGGGACCGTAGCACCCCACTTGAAATCTAGAGTCGTAGGTTTCCGTTTCTCTACCGGAGGAGTGTAAGAGATTCGAGAAAATAGTAGGAGGTGTTTGTTTTAAATGTCCCTAAAACAAATAGAGTTCAAGTACAAAATTTTAACTAGAATTTTTACTCTCTAAGGATTATAAAGTTAGCTTCCAAACTCTTAACTCATATCCTAGAGAACAACCGTTTGACCAAACTCAATTATAAAGACTGGCTCAGCAATTTCAAAATAGTTTTGAATTGTGAGAAATTAGGGTATATGCTAGACCATGACATCCCCGTGTTACCAGTTTGTCCGATCACTGATCAGTGTAAGATGCATGGCAAGTGGACGAACGATGACAATAAAGTTAGGTGCTACATAATGGCATGAGAACATGAAGACTGCCGGGACATATTGAATCACTTGTAAGAGTTGTAGGGTGAACAGAGTCGCGCAGCATTGTTTGAAGTATCCAAAAGGCTCTTCAAGGCCAAGATACGCGAAGGGCAGTCTGTCCATGATCATGGTCTGACCATGATAAAGGACTGGGAGGAGCTTGAGAAGCCCGGCATGATCATGCACAAGGAATTGCAAACGGATTTGATCCTGCAATCCCTTCCAACTTCATATGAACTGTTTATAGTAAACTATCATATGAACAAGACTGTACGCACCAAAACAAAATTGTTAAATAAATTGATAACTACCTTAGGGACCTTGAAGAGTTCAAGGGGCATAGTTCTCGCTGTCGAGTTGGCTTTTACTTCCAAGAAAAAGTCTATCTAGAAGAAGAAGAAGCCTGCAAAGAAGCAGAAGACCGAGAAAGAGCCAAGTAAGAAAGTTCCGAGAAAATGGCCGATTGCAAGGGAAAGTGTTTACATTGCATTATAGACGGCCATTGGAAGAGGAACTATCCTACATACATGAGAAGCATAAAGAGTAAGAAAGGGTGACACACCTTCAGAAGGTATGTCAGATATGCTCAGGATACTTAGGAATTGTTACCTGCTGTTAGCAGAAATTTGATTTCTGTATCTTGTTTAGCACAGGAAGATTTTATAAGACTACTGTTCCACTTATTCGAGAAATAAATTGGTTCCACGTGGTTTTATGATTGACAGTCTCTATCACTTACATTTCGATGTATCTGTGAAATTATCTGAGCAAATAGTGAGTACCATAGGATCCAAAAGATATAGAGATGAGATAAATTTAAAGTATTTATGGCACCTCAGGCTTGGCCATATAGGAGAAGACAGAATAAACAAATTGGAGAAACATGGGCTTCTGGCTCATTGACTTTCGAGTCATATCCGATTTGTGAATCCTGCCTTCAAGAAAAGATGGCCAAATTACCCTTTGTAGGACATGGGGAGAGGTCCACTGAAATACTTACCCTAGTACACACTGACGTGTGTGGCCCATTCGATGTGCAGGCTAGGGGTCATAATTTTTTACTTCATTTACCGATGATTACTCATGGTATGGATATGTGTATGAGATACAAATCTGAAGCTTTTGAAAAGTTCAAAGAGTTTAGATATGAAGTAGAAAAACAAACAGGAAAACTCATTAAGGTTCTTCGATCGGATCAAGGAGGTAAGCACCTTAATGGAGAGTTCCGTGATTATCTCAAAGAGAATGGTATAGTTTCATAATGGACCCCTCCTAGTACACCTCAGCTCAATGGGGTGTCAGAGAGGAGGAATCGGACCCTATTGGATATGGTCAGGTCCATGATGAGCTTCACTAATTTATCCTTGTTTCTTTAGAGAGATACCCTATTTTTAGCTATTTACTTATTGAATAGAGTTTCCTCTAAAGTCCGTTTCTACCACACCATATGAGATATGACATGGTAAGAAGCTAAATCTTGGTTATCTTAAGACTTGGGGATCTCCGGCCTAAGTCAAGCGACAACAGATGGACAAGTTAGAGGATAGGACAATTAGTGCTCGTTTTATTGGATATCCTTAAGAGTCATTAAGATATGATTTTTTGTCTCATAGAATCACAAAGTGTTTGTGAGCCGACATGCTATCTTCATGAAAAATAGTTTTTTTCTTGATAGAGGCAGTGGGAGGAAAACTGAGCTTGAAGAGAAAGTCTCTGAAGAGTAACAAGCCATTGTGCCTTTAAAATCTATTCATATTGAGCCAGTACATGCAGTAACTCCTCCACCTCGTAAATCTAGTATGATCTTCCATTCTCCTAAAAGGTACTTAGGTATGCTTACAGAGGATGTAGAGGAAATGTTCCTCATGCAAGATAGGGATCAAGGTACGGATCCCAATACCTACAACGAGGTGATGTTAGACATCGATTCTGAGAGATGGCTAGAAGCAATGAAGTCAAAGATGGACTCCATGCATTCCAACCATGTTTGGACCTTAGTAGATCCACCAGAAGGTATAGTACCTATTGGGTGTAAATGGATCTATCAGAGAAAATTAAGTTCGGATGGCAAGGTAGAGACCTATAAGGCAAGGCTAGTGGTGAAAGGTTATAGTCAGTGCAAAATCCAGGCCACGAGCACTGGATAGCTGTGAAGAACAGTCTTAAGTACTTGAGAAGAACTGAGGATATGTTCTTGGTTTTTAGGAGAATATCAGAGTTAAAGGTAGAAGGATACACACATATTGATGATAGAAAGTCTACATCAGAATATGTGCAATGATGGTTCGGTAATTTAGAAGAGTTCTAAACAACCGATCATTACAGATTCTACTTTGGAAACTAAATATATCGCCACCTCTAAGGGTGCAGTGGAAACCTTCTAGATCAAGAATTTTATTGCAGAATTAGGTGTAATGTCATCAGATACCATAACACTATACTGCGATAACAATGGCACCATAGCACTTGCTAAGGAGCTAAGGTCTCGCCAGAAGTCTAAGCACATAGAGCGGCGGTTTAACCTGATACGCGACTACCTCGAAAAGAAATAAGTAAAGGTATAGAGAGTAGACCCCACAGGAAATATGGTGGACCCATTCACTAAGCAGCCAAGTTAGAAGAAAATTGAAGCACATCTTGAGAAGATGGGGCTTAGATTTATGGCTGATTGGCTTTAGTGCAAGTGGGAGATTGTTAGAAGTATGCCCTAGAAGCCAATTTGGCTGACACATTATTTTGTTCTGCGACATAAATTTATACTTGATCTAATAATAAATTTATTAGGATGGGCATTCTTTTCATTCATGTTCTTATGTATCCATGAATCGTCCAAGAAATTAATAAGATGATGACACGTATTCTCAAGAGTAGAAAATTTGAGGCATGTGTCATTGGTGATTAATTTCTGAATTGCTCCTGATCGATGGATCCATCACGAGGGACGGTGATCGATCCGCTGAGATTAGTGCACAGATCACTTAGTCAGATGGATGAGTCTTGAGTCCATAGTATGGGGACACTAGAGTGATTGTGCAAGTGCTTGTTAGAGAACAAGGGTATTGAGCGTGACCAAAGCAAGTAGTCACTTGGATGTCTGTCCACTCGTCAGTGACTTACTTAATGCTGCGTTGTATGACTGGTCCTTTGACCTGTGATGCCTCGGCTATTCATAATGAGGTTGCTATAGTTTGACGAGCACATAAACATGGGCCCTATCCATTTGAGTCCTTGTGGTGCAGATTGACTGCAGTAGATTCATTGTAGGAGTAGGGGTGCATCTAGATGGAATCTATCGACCTTGATAGATTAGGAGAGATCCTATGTGATTTATGAGACTGAGTTCGTAAATCCTTGGCCAAGGTAGTTTTTGGAAAAAGAGTTTTCCAATCTCGAACTGGAGTTGAATAAATTTTATATATGACAGATGATGGGGTTTGACAAGTTATCCATGATCTCCATCCTGTCGGAATCCACGATAGAGGGACTGTATCATATGCTAACTGCACCTAGAGGTTCAACTATTCCATTCTGCTGGATTGCCACTACATGCTGCTAGGTGTCACTGGTGGATTGTGAGACTCAGAGGCATTCATTTGATGATCAGTGAACCTGAATGAGAAGAGTTGGAATTGTTCCAACCCATTGAAAAGAGTTTCAATGATGTTGTGATAGAGATCACAATATATCTGACTATCAGACAGAATAGAACCTATGGGGTCACACACAATAGAGGATCTGATCGATCTAATGGTTGGCTTGTGATTTGGAATCACAATAGTTTGTAATTGTCAATTTGATTGATAATTGGTTTAACCCACTAAGAGTTAGTGAGTTGAAGAAGGAATTAATTGTAATTAATTGCAATTTGATTGAATCAATTGGACTTAATTAATTGGACTCGATCTTATTTGATAAGGTTCAAGAGTCCTACTTGAAATAGGACTCCTAGAGTTCTAATTAGATTAGAACTTCAAATTATTACAGTCCTACTTGGAGTAGAATTCCTAAAAGTTCTAATTGGATTAGGACTAAAATTATATGAGTCCTAATTGGATTAGGATTCTTAGAGTCCTAATTAATTTTGGTCCAATAGATAAAGATAACTCCTAATTAGATTAGGATTCATGTGAATCAAATAGGGAGACTAATTGGGTCCTACTTAGATTAGGATTCAATGAACCAAAAGCCATCTAAATCCTAATTTGATTAGGATTAGAAGGGAGGGGTTCTTTTCTTGATGCTTGGCGGCCGCCTTCCCTCTCCTCTTCTTCTTCCATCCGCAAGGCACAAAGAGGGGCAGCAAGCATGGCTTCTTCTTCCTCATCTTGGTCAGCTACATGGAAGAAAATAAAGAGAGGAAGGTGTTCCTCTCTTCCCTCCTTCTTCATCCATGGTAAAGAAAAGAAAAGAAAGCATTTCTTCCTTCTCCTTCTTTTTCCTCTTGGAAGCAATCAAGAGTTGATTGCTTCGAGGAGTTCCAACCATCAAAGGGATCTCTGCAAGGGAGCTAGCACCCCGGTGAGATCGTAACCTCGATCAATCTAGATCTTCGTGTGGATACCCATAGAGGCCGGACACTTGTGCGGCTTCAAACGAACCTGATTTCCACGATCATCAAATAGCAGTGAAGATCTATCCGCTCAAAGGTAAAGATTTGATCTTTATAATTTTTAATAGTAGATCTGAAAATTAATCAAGTAATTAATTTTAATCCTTTCCTTCAGATTTCATGATCTTCTGAGTTAGAGAATTCCGAATTTTTTTGAAATCTACATTCCTCGGAACGTTCATGAGATGAACGACCCCACGTGCGTCTTTCCGCTGCGATCGTTGCAACGCATGTGTAGGTAACCTGACAGTTTCTTTGTTGGTTATCCTAAAGAAACTAAAGGATATTACTTCTACTTTGTTGAAGAACAAAAGTTGTTCGTAAGCAATAGAGCTATTTTTCTGTAGAAAGATTTCCTTAGTGAAGGAACTAAAAGCTCTAATGTTGAGCTTAGGAAAGTTCAACATGTAGAAGACCCGATACCATCCACTGAACCAATTGAGTCAGATTTGATTAGATCAGATCCAGAACCCATCTTAGATGCACCATTAAGGCGATCAGGTAGAGTACCATGTCAGCCGGACAGATACTACGGTTTCTTGGTCCGGGATGGAGATCCTATCGAACTTGATGAAAATGATGAGGATCTGATCACATCTATGGATGTAATGCAGAGGTATGACTCTGATAAATGGCTTGGAGCCATGCAATCCGAAATGATATCCATGAAGGTCAATGATATATGGACATTAGTTGACCCACCCGAAGGGATTAAACGCATAGGGTGTAAGTGGATATTCAAAAGAAAACGGGGCGCAGACGGAAAGGTAGAGACCTATAAAGTCCGTTTGGTTGCCAAGGGATATCGTCAACGTTATGGTATTGACTATGACGAGACATTTTTTCCTGTGGCAATGCTCAAGTCCATTCGGATTGTGCTTGCGATAGCGGCATATTTAGACTATGAAATCTGGCAAATGGATGTATAGACCGCATTTCTAAATAGAGATTTAGAAGAGGAGGTATATATGATACAACCTGAAGGTTTTACATCTACAGATGAGTCTAAGGTGTGCAAGCTACAAAGATCCATTTATGGATTAAAGCAAGCTTCACGAAGTTGGAATATACATTTTGATAAGGTAATCAAAACATATGGCTTCATTAAGAATGAAGAGGAACCTTGCATTTATAAATGGATAAATGGTTCAGTTATTATATTTCTTATTTTGTATGTGGATGACATTCTTTTAATCGAAAATGATATTCCTGCATTACAAGGAATAAAGGTATGGCTATCATCTCAATTTGCCATGAAGGATTTGGGAGAAACATCATACATCCTAGGGATGAAGATCTATAGAGATAGATCTAAAAAATTGCTTGGATTATTCCAATCCACATACATTGATACTATACAGAAAAGGTTCAGTATGATTAATTCCAAGAAAGGCTATCTTCCGATGGGCTATGGAATTAACCTCTCTAAAAGGGATTGTCTGACAACCTCTCAAGAAAGAGAGAGTATGGATAGAATTCCATATGCTTCACAGTGGGATCTATAATGTATGCCATGACATGTACTAGACCAGACGTGGCATACTCACTAGGAGTAGTGAGCAGATACCAGTCTGATCCAGGAAGCAACCACTGAAAGGTTGTAAAAACCATTCTTAAGTATTTGAGAAATACTAAAGACCAGTGGGCTTGTCTACGGTGATTCTGACTTAAAACTTAAGAGATATACCGACTCAAGTTTTCAGTCAGATCAAGATGATAGCAAGAGCGTGTCAAGTTATATCTTTACTCTTAAGGGTGGTGCTATCTGCTGGAAGAGTTCCAAGCTGCACACAGTGGCAGATTCTACAGAAAATTGATACAAAAGAAAATCTGGCTGACCCATTTACCAAAGTTCTCGGCATCAAAGAGTTCAACGAACACAAGTCGAAGATGGGTATTAGATACTATGCCGATTGGCTTTAGGCTAAGTGGGAGTTGTTGGGAATTATATCCTAAATGTCAATCGTCAGCATATTGATGATTGAATTTTGTAAATGAATTGACAAATTAATAAAGTATTATTTGGCATTATTTATCATTTCATCTTCAAATGAACTCTTATATGATGAAGTCCTTAGGACTTATGTTATGATAAAGGAGGATTTATCTTTGAGTCCTTAAACTTGTTAACGACCAAATGATATGTTGTTACTAGGACGACAACATTATCGAGATTAGGTCGTTGTGTGACATATACGTTGGTTGTCCTCTTAACCAAGGAGTATGGAGACACTGGTATGCCATACAGGTGAAGTGTAGGAGTACATTTCACTGAACGTGACCAATTTCGGAACGCTCTACTGTCAAGAGATGTTCCGAGTGGATATGGGTATAAGTTTGGCCCTCTGACCTGAGATCGCAACCTGTGACTAACAAGCAACTCACTGTACTTTGGTACCGGACTACCTGAATTTCTAATTTAGTGACAGAAGGTCACTGGGTGCAGTCAAGTACTTGCGTAGTCAGTTGTGAGTCGAGATGGAATTGACCTCTCCTAGAAACAGGAGATAATGTCTTATGATTAATTTAGCAAAACCTTGGCCAGGATAATCCCAGTGAGGAGTCACGGGATATCTAAAGTTAATCACATAATGGACGTACTAATTATAGGGTTGATAGTGAGTTCTAAGTCATCCTGGCATTAGGAGTCAAAGGGATTGAATTATACAGTAACCATAGTCCAGGATTCCAGAATATTTGCTTCGCATATATTCGGCCTATCCGGACATCGGGTACCATTGCTAGATGGTCACATCGATTAGTATAGGAAGACGTTCCTATACTACCGGCTTAGGTTCGAACCTATGAGATCACACGCATAGAAGTTTTTAGGTTGATCAAATGGCTGATTGATGATTAAGAATCATTCAAAGATAATTTGGTCAATTCGATTGACAAATTATCCAAAGCAAAAGTTGCATTAAAATAATTATTGTATTATTGGAGGATTAATTAGAAATTAGATTGCTAATGAACTCAATTTGATTGAGTAATTGGGCTTAGGTTGAGCCAAATTGAATATGATTCAATTTGGGCTGCATCAGGGTTTGACCTAATTGGATTGGGTTCGACCTAATTGGATTGAGCTTGACCCAATTGATGGGACTTGACCCAATTGGATTGGGCTTGATTCAAATCAATTATAAGACCTTATTTGATGAGGATTATGAGTCCAAATAATCAGAATTGGATAAGAAGAAGAATCCCTAAATTTTAGGAACCCATCCTTATCTTCTTGGAGAAAAATGACATCTTAATTTGTCCCCAAAATTTTCCATACCTATCCTCCTTATTTTTGGCCAAAAATTAGCGTGAGAAGAGAGGAGGCGTGGGGCTATACTTTTTATAAAAATGGATCCTTAAATCTTTTTAGAAAGATTTAGATGAATTTCCTAATTTGTAGGGATTGCATGGCGCAAGAAATAGGGTGGTCTGCGGCTGAACTTTGGACGCATGCATTCCTATCTTTTAGGGATCCAAAATGTACAAAATTTGGATATGTTTATCTCCTTTTAGCTGCCAAACCACCAGAATTTTTTGGAAATTTTTTCAGCCAAATTAGTTGGCTAAATTAGGTGTGAGGCGTGGGATGGTCTTTTGGCTATAAAAGACCCCCATGCCTTTGGTTCAACATATACCATATTTAGAGGTGTCAAAAAATTCTGAAAAAATTCTCTGAGGGCCTCCATCCCTTCTTCTCCTTCTTCCTCACATCCATCCTCCATCTCCTTGAAGAACAATCAAAGGTTGAGTATTTAGAAGGTGAAAGCTTCAGCCATTGCAACGTTCCTGCGCGAGCTAGCACTCCCGCGGAAGACGATCTACCTAGGGCTTCGCGTGTACTTCTCATAGAGGCCATTCGTGTGCGTGGCTGCAAAGTCAAGGATCAGATCCACAAGTTTCTTCTATCATAAAAGGTATTAATCCTACATCAATATTTTATTTTGGAGTCAGGGTCTAGGTCTGATTCTCCGAGATTTTACCCTCCTTTGGGGCTCCTCACGGAGTTATCTCCAGAATCCATTCGATGGATATTCGAAGATTAATTAAAATAGAGTGTTTACCTTTCAGATCTGATAGTTAATCATGCATGAATGTTTTAGCATAATTGTTTAAACGATTCTGGCATAATCCTATGTGTTCTTAAGGTGCTGATTTCTAGATTTGATCTTGTAAGCATGCATGAATTAAATTGTTTGATTTGGTTTTTCTGCTGCATTTTAAAATTTAAAAAGAACTACGTATGGCTTGATCCCCCTTATGAAGGGGTACGTAGGCAATCCGATCAGGTTCAGCCATGGTTTTTTAAAAAAAAATTCAGCATGCTTAATACCGAAGAACCTAGGTATCACTTTCACCAGTAGGGTAACTCAAGTAGCAGAGGTATGACCCGTTCCCATCATAAGGGGGACTGCGCGCAGCCAGAGCTTACTTGTGGCGCGCGGTGAAGTCCATTCTTGAAAACGGTAAGGCATTGACGGTCGTAGTAGGGTATGGCCGGAGTAGCATGGGGCTCCTTGGACTGTCGTGGTGAAAGTGAATCCTAGGTTCTTCGGTGTTAAGCATGCTGAATTTTTTTTTCTTTTAAAACTGTTGCCCAAGGTGACAACCCAAGAGGGGGGATGAATTGGGTTTTTCCAAATTTTTAGTGCTTTAAAAACTTCCTTAGTTGAGTGCGGTGGATGCTTTCTTAAATTACTTCAATGAATTAAACTATAGCAAAGATGAAAGATAATGCAAGAATAATCACAAGTGAAGCCACAACACAAACACCACGATGTATAGTGGTTCGGTGCACCCCAAGGCACTGTTAGATGTATGCCCTAGAAGCTAATTTTGGCTGACACATTATTAATTCTAGGACATAATTTGTACTTGACTTTATTATTATTGAATAAATGAAAGGCATCTTTTTCATTCATATTATTATTGTGTCTATGAATCGTCCAAGGAATTAATAAGATGATGATGCATATTCTCAAGAGTTGAGAATTTGAGCCATGTATCATTAGTGATTAATTTCTAAACGCTCCTGATCGATGGATCATCACGAGGACGGTGATCGATCCGATAAGATCAGTGCACACATTACTTTCCCTATGGATGGACGAGACTCGAGTCCACGGTGTGGAGACACTGAAGTAATAGTGCAGGTGCTTGTTAGAGAACAAGGGTACAGAGCGTGACCAATACAAGAAGTCACTTGGATGTCTATCCACTCGTCAGTGACTTGCTTGATGTTGCAGTAGTGTGACTGGTCCTTTGACCTGCGGTGCTTCGGCTACTCACAGTGAGGTTATTGTAGTTTGATTGCACACATACATGGTCTCTAGCCATATGGGTCCATGCAGTGTAGATTGGCTGCAGTAGGTTCACTGTAGGAGTAGGGTATTCACCTATAAGGAATCTATCGACCTTGATAGATAAGGAGAGATCCTATGTGATTTATAAGACTGAGTTCGTAAGACCTCGGCTGGGGCAATATGCACAGTGGAGAAAGAGTTTTCTACTCTCGAACTTAAGTCGAATAAATCTTCACATATGACAGACGATGGGGTTTGACGAGTTGTCCATGACCTCCGTCCTGTAGGGATCCACGATAGTAGGACTGTATCACATGATAACTGCACCTAGAGGTTCATTATTCTATTCTGCTGGGTAGCCACTACATGCTGCTAGGTGTCACTGGTGGATGGTGGGACTCATAGGGATTATCTTGATGATCGATAAACCCTAATGAGTAGAGTTGGAATCGTTCCGACCCATTGAAAGGAGTTTTCAATGATATTGTAATAGAGATCACAAAATATCTCACTACCAGTCAGAGTAGAACCTATGAGGTCACACACACTAGAAGTATTGACCGATCCGATGGTTGGAAAGTGATTATGAATCACGAGTAATCAATTCGATTGATAATAAATTGAAGAAGGAATGGGAATTGATTAATTAGACTTAAAACACGAATCCTACTTCGAGTAGGATTCCTAGAGTCTTAATTGGATTAGGACTGAGAATCCTAATTGGAGTAGGACTGGGATTCCTACTTGGAGTAGGATTCCTACAATCCTAATTAGATTAGGAGATTTGAATTAAAATTGGATTCCTACTTAGAATAGGATTCCTAGAGTCCTAATCGGATTAGGACTTCGAATTCAAATTAGAGTCCTAATTGAATTAGGTCTAGAATTAAACAAGTCCTAATTGGATTAGAATTTCTTAAGTCATAATTAATTATTAATCTAATGAATCAACATGACTCCTAATTGGGTTAGGATTGAAGAGTTCAATAGAGTCATGGTTCATTCAAGTTCTAATTGGATTAGGACTAGCATAGATTGAACCCGATTGATTCATGATTTGGTTAATCCTAATTAGATTAGGACTAAACTATGAGAAGGACACCTAATCCTCCTTGGAGGAGGATTAGGTTAACCAAGTAAGAGGGGCATGAGCCCCTCTCCTCTTGATTGGTGCGACATGAAGAGAAGGGGCCGGCGCCCCCTCTTGGAAATAAGTCAAGGGCTCGTAACTTGTAGGAGCCCTTCATGACTTTAAAAAGGGAGGTGGGCGGCTGACCTAGGGCATCATTAGAAGCCCTCCTCCTCTCCAATTCGAGGCCACCCTTCTCTCCTCTTGGATCAGCCGCAAGCAAGAAGGAAAAGGGCCTTGATAGTCTTCTTCTTCCTCCTTCGTTTGGGATTCAACACAAGGAAAAGGAAAGGCTGCATCTAGCCTTTTGGATCTTCTCCCTTGATCCCTTCATCTTCTTCCTCCCCCCTCTATCATTCAAGAGTTGAAGTAAAGGGAGGTGATCAGCCATCAAAGTAATCTCTGCAAGGGAGCTAGCACCCCGGGGAGATAGAGAGCTTGGATTGGTCCTCTGCTTCGTGTGGATACCCGTAGAGGCCGGACGCTTGTGCGGCTTCAAGCGAACCTTCATCCTAAAACCACGAACTCCCGTTTGCGGTGATCATCTACCCGCACAAGGTGAAGATCTGATCTTCTAAAGGTTCTAAAAGTTTTAATTCTTATCTATCTACGAACGGTTTCTTGCAACACGTTCATGCGATGAACGTCGATCCCGCTTATGCTGATTCCGCTGCCATCTGATTTTTTTTGAATTTTCTGCGGCATGGGCGGGTTCCCAACAGTGGTATCAGAGCCTAGGCTTCGTAGATTAAGGTAAGAATTAATTATCTAAAGGCATCCTAGATTTGAAAATTGAAGGATTATGCGTGCTGAAAATTTCTGTATGCAGATTTTTCAGGGTTGCTGAATTTTTGCATGCTGATTTTTATGTGATAAGATGATGATTCTAATTGCATTATTAATGAGATTACAAAGTTTAGAATCATGATTAGCATGATCAGCAACCTATGTCATAACATAATCAATTAATTCTCAGATCTGAAAATTATAATTGATGCATATGGTGATGATTATAGGATTCAAAACCTTTTGGTATTAAATGTAAAGACCTGCGATGTGATCTGCAATGTCATGTAATTTTTCAGATGCTTGCATGCATCTTATTTGATATTTTGAGAGGCCTGCGTGCCTCCTAAAAGAAGATGTAATTTATTATTATTTTTATTTTACATCTGGTTGTATTTCTGTGATGTGATGTACGTCAATGATCAAGTTGAAGACAAGGCATGAGATGAACAGGGGGTCTAAGCGGTTGATGGCGATTGGATCAAGAGTTGGTCAAGGATCGAATCAAGGAGGCTTGGAACCAATTCAAGAGTTGAAGACCAATTGATCGATTGACGTGCATGTGCTTGTAATACGACCTAATTAGATCCATGATCATCACCCTTTTAAAGTTTAGCTTTATTTGATGCTGCGATTATAACTGCCTGCAATGTGCCGTTTGCATGTGATGTGAATGAGAGTCGGGTAGATAGGTTTACATGTGATGTAGCAAACCCAATGAGACCTAAACTAAAACCTCCTCAATCAAGTCGAAAGTGAACCGACATGAGCAAGTCATATTAGATTACTTGATCTAATTGGTGTCTAGGAAAGCATGAAAGGTGGTTACTTAATTAGGACCTTACTCTCTGAGTAAGAGGAGCCTCCCACCTGCTTACCTGGCCAATTGTTCGATTACCTCTTATGAAGAGCTCAAGTTGCAAACACTATGACCTGATTAACCAATATTAAGTCAATAGGTCTTCCACTGTAGTAGAGCTGCTAAGGTCTTTCTGATGTTGATTTGTCTCGGCTGGATACAGTAGGCAAGTTGCATCGGGGGGCTGGACCTCTCTATAGACATGATGTGTCACCAATAACTGTTAGGTGAGGTGCCATGTAGATTGGTGAGACCGCAGTACCTACTAGAAACCCTAGTCGTGTAGGATTTCCGTTTTCCTACCAGGGAAGTGTGAGGAATTCGAGAAAATAGTGGGAGATACATTTGTTCTAAAAGTCCTTAGAACAGATTAAGGATCAAGTACAAAAGTCTAACTAGAATCTTTACTCTCTGCAGATCATAATGTCAGCCTCAAACCCTTTGACCCGTATTCTTGAGACCAACCGATTGACCGGTACAAATTACAAAGACTGGCTAAGAAACCTCAAAATTGTTTTGAATTGTGAGAAAATAGGCTACGTACTCGATTCAGATATCCCCACACTACCAACACGTGCTACTGATGTTTAGCGTGAGATGCATCAAAAGTGGTTGAATGATGACATTAGAGTCAAGTGCTATATGATGGCATCCATGTCCAGTGAACTACAATGCCAGCATGAGAATATGAAGACTGCTAGGGACATACTGGCACACCTGCAAGAGTTGTATAGTGAGCAGAGTCACACAGCTCGTTTTGAAGTGTCCAAGAGGCTCTTCAAAACAAAGATGAGCGAGGGGCAGTCTGTCCATGATCACGGTCTGACTATGATCAAGGACCTAGAGGAGCTTGAGAAGCTCGGTATGAACATGCACAAGAAATTGCAAGTAGATCTGATCCTTCAATCCCTTCCTGATTCATTTGGACAGTTTATAGTAAACTACCACATGAATAAGATTGAATGCACTAAGACTGAACTAATAAATATGTTGGTAACTGTTGAGGGAGCCTTGAAAGGTTCAAGGGGCAATGTTCTTGCTGCTGAGCTGACTTCTGGTTCCAAGAGAAAGTCTACTTAGAGGAAAAAGAAGCCTGCGAAGAAGCAGAAGAAAGACAAGAAGCCAAAAAAGGAAGTTTCAAAAGAAAAGGGCCAATGACAAAGGAAAATGTTTCCACTGCAATGTCGACGGCCACTGGAAGAGGAACTGTCCTTCATACCTCGAGAGCCTGAAGAACAAGAAAGGTGACACACCTTCAGAAGGTATAGACTTGCTCATAATTGAAACTAATCTAACGGTTTCTTCTACTTCTAGTTGGGTTATAGATTCTGGTTCTAGTGCTCATCTGTGCACTACCATACAGGGTCTAAAGGAAAGTAGAAGGCTGGCGGAAGGTGCGGTAACCCTTCGGGTTGGCAACGGGGCAAAAGTTGCTGCTGTGGCTGTAGGCACCTACCCTCTGCGACTACCGTCTGGTTTTAGTTTATTACTTAGAGACTGCTATTATGTACCTGCTGCTAGCAGAAATTTGATTTCTGTTTCATGTCTAGCACAGGAAGGTCATATTTTTACATTTGACAAAGACTGTTGTTCTATTTATTTCAGAAATAAAATAGTCGCACGTGGTTTTATGATTGACAGTCTCTATCATTTGCATATGGATGTATTTGTAAATGTGTCTGAGCAAGAAGTGAGTGCCAAAGGATCCAAAAGATCCAGGGATGAGATAAACCAAAAATATTTATGGCACCACAGGCTTGGCCATATTGGAGAGGACAGAATGAACAAAATGGATAAAGATGGGCTTCTCGGCTCATTGACTTTCGAGTCATATCCAGTTTGCGAGTCCTGTCTTCAAGGAAAAATGGCCAGATTACCCTTTGTAGGACATGGGGAGAGGATCACTGAAATACTTACCCTGATACACTGTTGACCCCCTAATGGATTTTGATGAATACAAAACATTAGAGTATAATTCCATTTATCTTAACAATTTACTTGAGGATTTTATGTGTTTAATTAAGAATATTGTTAAGAAATGTCTAGGCAAGTTTCCATAATTTCTATGAATTTATTGAAGAATTTTTGAGATGAAGAAAACAGATCAGGGACAGCCGAGACGTCTCCGGTTTGTTTCAGAGACGTCTCTGGCACAAACAGGAAGAACTGGCACGTTTGGAGATGTCCCCGGCACCTGGCGAGGCGTCTCGCAGGGTCGGAGTCGACTCTCTCAGAAGCGGAGTCGACTCTCTCAGTGGCGGCAGAAAGGCCGATTTCAAGAGATGCGCGCGAGCCGTCTCCACAGTACGCGGAGTCGTCCCCGCAAGTAAAAGCTGAGTTTCCGAGTCGTCCCCAGAGAGTGCGGAGTCGACTCTCTCAGGATATTCCAGAGGATGTCTTTTTTGGTGATAAGGCAGCGGAGACGTCCCCTGAAAGAGCGGAGTCGACTCTCTCAGAGAATTCCAGAAGACTTGTTTTTCGGAGATATAACGGCGGAGTCGTCCCCAAGGCAGCGGAGTCGTCCCCATGCAAAAAGCGCAAACAAGCCGAGACGTCCCCGTAAAGTGCCAAGGCGACCCTCTCAGAAAAACAGAAAAACAAGGATTCAAACCGTTCATCATCGGAGTCGTCCCCGTAAAGCGCCGAGTCGACCCCAAACAACGTCAAAAGTAAAATCTTACAGCCGAGACGTCTCGCGTTGAAGCGGAGACGTCTCCGAAGCGCCTGGGACGCGACTGACAACTTTTTCAGGTTTGGTTTGAATTTCAAACTCCCTTAATGATGCAAAAATAAAATTGTTCTCCCAAGTGCAGGAGAATCGCACAAGTAGTAAATTCTCGGAAGTCCGAGGTCGAATCCTCAGGGAACGAAATATATATTAGATTATTTAATATAATTTTAGATTAATTAATTCAATAAATTTGTGGATAAAGATGATGTTTTGCAAATAGAAAATAAATCAGTAAACAGAGAATTGAAATTTGGATAGATTAAGATGGTGTAGGGATCTGGAATCCCCTTCGATGATATTATTTTCAACAATTAAATTCTGCGATTCTTGATTAAGGATCAATCAGATAGAATAGTTCTAATCATGGAGTATACAATTTGAAAACATGAATTCAAGATCTAAGCATTTATCGTGCCGATTACGTCTACGACAAATCAAACATCGAAACAATACATGAATCAAGAAATATAAACCATAAAAGATCTATCTCATAAATAAACATTCAAGAATCAAAAACATATGAATAGATGTAAAGCAAAGAGATCAATGTTCAGAATTTACTTGAAAAAATAAGACATCAAAGGTTCCTCCATCACCCTTCACCTAAGGGATTAGCCGGCCATAAACATAAAAGAAACTCCCCTGTTCCTCTTCCTTCTTTTTTTTTCTTTTTATTTTCGGAAACAGGGCATCCCCTGTTTCCCTTTCTCTCTTTTTTTTTTCTTTTGAATGGCAGGGGGCCTCTCTGTTTTTTTCGAATGGGAAGAATGCCTCCCCCAGCCGAGCGGAAAGCAGCTCCCTTCCCCCCCTTTCGCGCACGCGGTGAAGACCAGCTGAGATCGATCCCTGATCCCACGGGATACGTGGAGATGAGCGTGACACGGACGGCTGGGATGATGGGATGCACGGATGGATGAAGCGGAATCGCGGGAGAAGCGGACGGGATGATCACAGGGCGCTGGGAGCTGATCACACGCAGATGGCTGGGGGCTCTGAGATGCGTTGGATGTTGGGATGAAGTCGGATATTTGCTAAGAAAGGATGCGGAAATGCTGGGATCTCGTGGACGCACGGGACCTAGATCTGGGAGAAGCTGGATGCAGGATCTTCGGATGGACGCGTGGGCTGCGAGGAAGACGCTGAAGGAAACTTGGGAGGAATGCAACGCACGGAGCTGGGAGCTGATAGAAGAAGCTGGGATCTCAGGACGTTGGGAGGTTGGGTGGTCGTTCGAAGCATACATCCGGGCTGGCAGCGGGATCTCCGGACGCGTGAAGGAAGCTGAGACGCGTGCCACTGGGGAAGCTTCACGGGAGACTCGCACGCGGGAGAAGACGGACGCGGTTGGAATCGCCACGGACGGCCGGATGTTGGGTCTCGAGATGCTGAGATTTGGATGATGCCAGGGTGACGGCTGGAAGGAATGAATCATGAACTGTGGATGCCTTTGAAATGGGGAAAGAGAAGGATGCGGGGACGCTGGGTGATGCTTCGCGAGATGCTGGGGACTCGGCTGAACACGTGGACGGCTGGAGAGAGTTTCAAATGGACACACGAAATGGGGAACATGCTGCTGCTGGATATGGCTGCACCTAGCCGGCTAATGCTCCTTTTAGTGTGTAACTGGGATTGAACCATACAGTCGGCTGGTCACCTGCAGTGATTGCATCTTTTCTAGACCCAATGCGCATTTTAACTTTGATTTCCGATCACCTGCACCCTTACAAAAATATAATATTAATACAACACTTCTATCATTATGTGTTAGCAATAATACTAATTTAAGTGATGTATAGATCGCACTTTTGTGCTCTCATCACACCCCCCAACTAGCTTATTGCTAGTCTCTAGCAATTAACAAGCAATTGATAAAATGAGAGTACAAAAAGTGTTGGTTGGTCCTTTGATGTTTTATTAGAACTAATTGCATAAAATTAAGATAAGTACTCACTTTCGTAGGAATCACGATTGCACTTAGCACGTGCAACAAGCCGTTAAACCCCTAGGTTACCCTAGTGGACGAGTGTTGTCTCGTGAGGATTTTCAGGGATGTTACCCACAAACATCATGAATTATATGACATGAGATTCTAATAAAAATATGAAATAAATCTTAAGCTAATACACATGTAATTAATTGATATATATTTTCAAGCATGGCAACTGTCAAGGCAAGGAAATATAAAAGTGTAGTGTGCATCAAACCACATGACTTTCTCAGAGTACTAATATCTCCACCACAACAGAGCACCGCCTGAGTTTTAGGTGCACTACTCAAGTCCACAAATATTTTCTACACTTTATTAGAACCTGATCTATCAAATTTTCAGAATATCACATGTTGTCTAAATTTGTCAAGAATGGTTCGCATGTAAAGAAAGAGCTATCAATCTCAACTAAACAACCCGGGTACACAGAGGTCCAATACAATGGAGTCAAACCAGCCATTACCACATGTCACTAGGTTCAGTCCAACCAACCCTATTCATGCTTATTTTTATTTTTATTTTTAAAACACATATGACGATTACAATAGTCCAACCCCATTAGGCTCTAGTAAGATCCGTGTAGCGAGCTTTCAGCCAATGACCCCCGATCCAGTTGGCTCAAGACATTAGGTGAAACACCCCTCGGGCTTAATTACTCGAATCAGACTACGCCACGAGGACAGACTTGTCATCATGAGGATTTTTTTTTTTTTTTATCAAGAAAAGAGAAGATAGATTGAACCATATATATATTATTTATTATATATGTGACTGCATCGTGACTATAGGTCAACCAAGGTCGGATCATAAGGCACCTAAGTAATCTAACTGGGATATTCAACCTCTATCTTTATGTGAAAACCAAATCCTGAACCTTATGGTACGAACAAGGATACTCATACTTCTTTTACGGATAAGGCGAACAAAAATGCAGTTAACAAATGTGAACTCCTGAGGCTTTCCTATTATCATTAAGTACACGTGTGGGGATCTAATAATAGGTCACTGATCAGTCATAGTACGCATGTATTCCTTGCATTAATAGTTGCACAAACTCAATATGAAAATACATGTGCATTTGCTCAGAAAAGAAAGTAATGGAATAAATCAAATGCAAAAACTTTTTTTTTTTTTGATCAAAATATTTTCCTCCCCCAACTTAAATATTGCATTGTCCTCAATGTAAAAGATGCAAGAAAACTATATGTGAGAAACAATAGAGAAAAGAATATTGGAGAGAAGAAGAATACCTTGAGCTGTTGATTTTCAGAAAAGAAGACCTGCAAAATAAGAAGAAAAATAAAAGAAAAAAAAATAATTCTAACTAATATACACATACCTTGGCCGTCATGCTCAGTCATAAGAAGGCTCCCCCAAGGGAAAGGAGTCCTCTTCATCTGCAAAATTTTCAAGAAAAGGTTTTAGTCTGTGGCCATTCACCTTAAAAATTTTACTATCCTGTGGATTCTCAATTTCAACTGCCCCGTGTGGAAAAATAGTTTTTACAATGAAAGGACCTGTCCATCTTGATCGTAACTTTCCAGAAAACAGATGTAAGCGAGAGTCATAACAAAGAACTTTTTGTGCAGGTTCAAAAGATTTTCTTAGAATTGATTTATCATGCCTAATTTTCATTCGTTCTTTACAAAGTCTAGCATTGTCATACGCATCCCGACGAATTTCATTCAACTCACTTAATTGTAATTTTCGAGCTAAACCAGCATCTGACAATTCAAAGTTTAATTTTCTAATGGCCCAATATGATTTATGCTCTAATTCAACAGGTAGATGACATGCTTTTCCATAGACTAGCCGATACAGGGACATACCAAGAATAGTTTTATAAGCAGTACGGTAAGCCCACAATGCGTCAAAAAGTTTTAAAGACCAGTCTTTGCGTGATGGATTCACCGTTTTCTCTAAAATTCGTTTAATCTCCCGATTGGCTAACTCTACTTGGCCACTAGTCTGCGGGTGATAAGGAGTGGCAATTCTATGAGTGATACCGTACTTTCGTAATAGGATCTCAAAAGGCTTATTACAGAAATATTTTCCCCCATCACTAATTATAACCTTGGGCATCCCAAATCGTGAAAAAATATTTTCTTTCAGAAATTTCAAAACAGGTTTGTGATCATTAGTTCTACAGGCAACAGCTTCTACCCATTTTGACACATACTCAACACCAACTAAAATATACTCGTGTCCAAAAGACGATGGGAATGGGCCCATGAAATCAATACCCCACATGTCAAAAATTTCAATAGCAGTAATGGGCTGAAGAGGCATCATTTGCCTACGAGTTAGACTTCCAACACGCTGACATGGGTCACATGTCCTACAGAACTCGTAGGCATCTTTAAATAGTGTAGGCCAATAAAAACCACATTGTAACACCTTAGCTGCTGTTTTCTTAGATGCAAAGTGTCCTCCGCAAGCACTGGCATGACAAAAAGAGAGTACACTTTGTATCTCATGATCCGGAATGCATCTTCTAAAGATTTGATCATTGCAATACTTGAACAAATAGGGGGCATCATAATAATAACTTCTTACTTCACGTAAGAAATTATTCTTATCATTCGATCCCCAATGCTCCGGCATCCGGTTCGTGACAAGAAAGTTTACAATATCAGCAAATCATGGCATAGTAGAAAGTGCAAACAACTGCTCTTCAGGGAACGAGTCCTTGATGGGCAACTGTGGCACCGAATCATTAAAAACTAGCCGTGATAAATGGTCAGCAACCACATTCTCTACTCCCTTTTTATCTTTGATAGTGATGTCAAATTCTTGGAGTAAAAGAATCCATCGTATTAAGCGTGGTTTAGCCTCTTTCTTATCCAGTAAATATTTTAGCGCTGCATGATCCGTAAAGATAACAATAGGAGCACCAAGGATATAAGAGCGAAATTTGTCTAATGCAAATACTACTGCAAGCAATTCCTTTTCGGTGGTGGTGTAATTCATTTGAGCATCATTTAAGGTTTTGCTTGCATAGTAGATGACATATGGCTTATTATCCTTGCGTTGTCCTAGGACAGCTCCTATCGCATAGTCACTAGCATCGCACATGATCTCAAAAGGTAATGACCAATCGGGTGGTCGCACGATGGGTGCAGTGCTAAGCATAGACTTCAACTTTTTGAATGCCTCTTGACAGGTTTCAGTCCAATTGAACGGTGTATCAAGGGATAGGAGGTTACATAATGGTCGGGCTATGACACTAAAGTCCTTGATGAACCTCCTATAAAATCCAGCATGACCCAAAAATGATCTAACATCTCTAACCGTCTTGGGTGCAGGTAGCTTGGCGATTAAGTCAATCTTAGCTCTATCAACTTCCATGCCCTTCGATGAAACAATATGTCCTAGGACAATTCCCTTTGGCACCATGAAGTGGCATTTCTCCCAATTCAGTATTAGGTTCTTTTCTATACACCGAGCTAAGACAGCTTGTAAATATAGTAAACAATCATCAAAAGAATTGCCAAAAACAGAAAAATCATCCATGAACACTTCCAAAAACTTCTCGTTCATGTCTTCAAAAATACTGAGCATGCATCTTTGAAATGTTGCAGGTGCATTACATAACCCGAACGGCATCCGACGGAAAGCGAATGTACCAAAAGGACAAGTGAAAGTAGTCTTCTCTTGATCTTCTGGTGAAATCTCGATTTGGTAGTATCCGAAATAGCCATCGAGAAAACAATAAAAATTATGTCCTGCAACTCTTTTCAAAACTTGGTCTAGGAAGGGTAAGGGAAAGTGATCTTTCCTAGTGACCAAATTCAATTTTCGATAGTCAACACACATGCGCCAACTCGTGGGGACACGAGTCGGGACTAACTCACCCTGCTCATTTTTGACTACCGTTAGACCTGCTTTTTTGGGCACGACTTGAGTAGGACTTACCCACTTGCTATCGGAAATTGGGTAAATAATACCCACGTCAAGCAACTTGAGGACTTCTGCTTTAACCACATCTCTCATCGTAGGATTCAACCTGCGTTGCATTTGCCTTGTGGTTTTGGCATTGTCCTCCAAATATATCCGGTGCGTGCAAATTAAAGGGCTAATCCACTTCAAGTCTGCAATAGACCACCCTAAAGCTCCTCTATGATTCTTTAGAACACCAAGTAATTTTCTTTCTTGGGCATGATCAAGATCAGATGAGATGATTATAGGAAAAGTGTCCTCGGATCCAAGAAAGGCATACTTGAGTTCCTTCGGTAAAGGTTTCATCAACTCGAGCTTAGGTGCTTGTTCATGGGATGGTACTATCTTTGCTTCTCGAGATGGCAAATGTTCAAATTCCTCTATTCTCGGTCTCCACCCATTGACCATCATGACATCCGAGTTATCTAAAACTGGTGGAACCGTATCATCAGCAGTACCTTCATAACACCAATCTATCAAACCATTGTCGGCCGATTCAGTAAATGTTTCTTTTAACAAATATTCTTCCGCAATGGTTTCAACCCATTCAACTTCTTTACTTTCTTCATAATCATTGGGTTGTTTGCCTATACTAAAGACGTTCAGTTCCAAAGTCATATTGCCAAAAAAAAGCTTCATGACACCATTCCTACAATTGATCAATGCATTAGAAGTTGCAAGAAATGGGCGTCCTAAGATGACCGGAATCTGAGATGGTGAATTGGAAGCCGGATGTGTGTCCAGTACGATAAAGTCAACAGGAAAATAGAACTTGTCTACTTGGACCAACACATCTTCGATAATTCCTCTAGGGACCTTCACTGACCTGTCAGCTAATTGTAAAGTGACAGTTGTTGGCTTCAACTCACCCAAACTGAGTTGCTCATATACCGTATATGGCAACAAGTTCACACTCGCTCCTAAATCTAGCAATGCTCGCTCAATCCTAAAATTGCCAATGATGCACGAGATAGTTGGGCAACCTGGATCTTTATATTTAGGGAGAATGTTATGCTGTAAAATTGCACTCACATTTCCAGCCATAAATGCCTTCTTCTTGACATTTAAACGACGCTTGACAGTGCACAAATCTTTTAAAAATTTTGCATAGGAAGGCACTTGTTTGATTGCATCAAGAAGAGGTACATTGATTTTTACTTGCTTAAAAAGCTCAAGAATTTCAGAGTTTGGTTCAAGCTTTTAAAAGGGCTTTAATCTTTGTGGAAATGGTGCAGGAAAAGGACATTCAATTTTTTCAGTAGATGTTGGTGCTTCAGTTTCTTCATTATCCTTTTCTTTTGTCTTGGGAGGGTCAGAATCAGGTATGACTTGTGTTTGTTCTGGAACTGGTCGGTCAATAATCTTTCCACTTCGCAAAGTTATTATACTCTTTGCTTGCTCTTTATACGAAGTTGAAGATGATGCATTACTACCGCCATAGACTTGAGGATTAGGTTGTGGTTGAGCTGGTAGCTTACCTTTCTCTCGAGCACTTAAAATAGTGGTCAGCGTTGTCAGTTGATTTCTTAATTCATCATTGATTTTGGCTTGACCTTGCATGAAAGATTGCAAAGTTTCTTCGAGACTGGATTTTTGAGGGGGTGGGTGTGCATAATGAGGTTGCGGAGGTGGAGGAGTTGGGTTATATACTTGTTGAGGTTGGTCATTCCTCCACCTGAAATTTGGATGGTTCTTCCATCCGGGGTTGTAAGTACTCGAAAAAGGATTATTGAAAGATTTTTGATAGGTATTCATAACATTGGCCTGATCGTGCAAGACTTCCTTGAATACGGGTATTGTGGGGCAATCAGTGATGAGATGGCCAGGCATCTCGCAAATCCTACAACACTCGCTGTTATGTTCTACGGTCTTGACGGGTTCAATCCTTCTAAGTTCAATTTCCTCTACCTTCCTAGTAAGGGCTGCCATTTTAGCCTGAATATCATCCTGAGTACTAAGATTGTAAAGGCCCCCGTGTGGAATGCTAGTAGGCTTAGGCAAAGGTTTATTCACTCTATCCCCTGTATCCCATAATTGTACAGTCTCTGCGAGAGAGTCTAAATAGTCCCATGCCTCATCGGGTTGCTTTTCCAAAAATAGACCATTGCACATAGTCTCTATAAATTGTTTTAACTGTGGAGACAATCCCTCGTAAAAGAAACTAATGGTTCTCCATGTTTCAAATCCATGATGAGGACAAGAGAGAAGCAAATCTTTAAATCTCTCCCAGCATTCATAAAATGTTTCATGGTCTTTTTGCTGGAAATTACTAATGTGCCTTTTCAAAAAGTTAGTCCTTTGTGCGGAAAAGAATTTTTTCAAGAATTCTCTTTGCATATCATGCCATGTTCCTAGCGATCTAGGTTTCAAGGAGTTCAGCCATGTTTTGGCTTTATCCTTTAAAGAAAAAGGAAACAAGGTCAATTTAAGGACATCTTCCGATACATTTGGCACTCTAAATGTGATACTAATTTCCTCAAAATCCTTAAGGTGAAGATAAGGGTTCTCGGATTCCATTCCATGATACTTTGGCAGCAATTGAATTACTCCTGGTTTGATTTCAAAGTGTCCTACATTTTCAGGAATAATCATGCATGAAGGTTGACTAGTCCTAGTGGGATGTAAGTATTGTCGAAGTGTCATAACTGGGAGTCTACCTTCATTACCATGGTGACTTCCTACATCATCATCAGCCATCTCACCAGATCTGAGATTTTGCGAAAAAGTTTCAATAATGTGATCTAAGGAATTGTCAAAAGGTTGTCGACTCAGACGTCCAGTGTTGTCCCTATTCCAACCTAGCATACAAAATTTCAGAGTTTATTTATTTGTTTGTTTTTTTTTTGTTTGTTTGTTTTTTTTTTTTAATGATTACCCTTGATCTTTTCTTAAAGTTCTTATCAATTTTCAAGTAGCAACAAGGGTTAATGAGATATGATGATAATAAAATTCTGATTCTAAACAAAAAAATTAAACACAGAAAATTCAAAGCAGACAGCAGCAAAGTTTATATTAATTTAATGGTCGTACAAGTATCAGAATATCAATCAGACCGTTCAAATGAAAGAAACATGTGTCCTACAGCAGACTACAAAATTTGAGTGCAATCAGACGGTGGATTACTCAGATATCAGAGTTTGATGCAGACTGTGCAGGGAATAAAAAAAACAGCAATAATTTTTTTTTTTTTTTTCAGTTTTAGTTTTACTATATTGTTCAATCTAACTGATAGGGTACTAATTAAATCTAAAACTATACTAATAACTAAGCCGTTCCCCGGCAACGGCGCCAAAAACTTGATGCAAAAATAAAATTGTTCTCCCAAGTGCAGGAGAATCGCACAAGTAGTAAATTTCTCGGGAGTCCGAGGTCGAATCCTCAGGGAACGAAATATATATAAGATTATTTAATATAATTTTAGATTAATTAATTCAATAAATTTGTGGATTTGGATGATGTTTTGCAAATAGAAAATAATTCAGTAAATAGAGAATCGAAATTTAAATAGATTAAGATGGTGTAGGGATCTGGGATCCCCTTCGATGATATTATTTTCAACAATTAAATTCTGCGATTCTTGATTAAGGATCAATCAGATAGAATAGTTCTAATCATGGAGTATACAATTTGAAAACATGAATTCAAGATCTAAGCATTTATCGTACCGATTACGTCTACGACAAATCAAACATCGAAACAATACATGAATCAAGAAATATAAACCATAAAAGATCTATCTCATAAATAAACATTCAAGAATCAAAAACATATGAATAGATGTAAAGCAAAGAGATCAATGTTCAGAATTTACTTGAAAAAATAAGACATCAAAGGTTCCTCCATCACCCTTCACCTAAGGGATTAGCCGGCCATAAACATAAAAGAAACTCCCCTGTTCCTCTTCCTTCTTTTTTTTTCTTTTTATTTTCGGAAACAGGGCATCCCCTGTTTCCCTTTCTCTCTTTTTTTTTCTTTTGAATGGCAGGGGGCCTCTCTGTTTTTTTCGAATGGGAAGAATGCCTCCCCCAGCCAAGCGGAAGCCTCATATATACCCTTGCGATGGATCCCTGATCCAGTTGCGAGATATCCGAACGCGGAATCATGGGAGCTGGATGATACGCACGGAACGATCGCAGGCATTGGGCGCGGGAGATTCGGGATGATTCGTCGGACGGGATCATGGAAGAATGCTTCGCAGATGGCCGGGATGCTTCGCGGATGGTTGCGGATGAACGTGGCCTGCTGGGATGAAGTCGGGACTTGCTGGGAGCTGATCACAGAAGCTAGAATCTCGGAAGAAGCGGACTCGTGGAAGAAGCCAGATGCGGGGTGAATCGTGATCACGGAAGCTGGGATTTCGGGATAGCCGGTGGCAGAGGCCTTTGCTGGGAGTCGGATGGACGCGGATCGAAGGATGGGATTTGTATGATGCCTCGCAAGATGCTGGAAAAGGCTGGATTTGTGCCGTGAATGCGGGATCTTGGCGGATTGCATGCGGATGCTGGGATGCGGATCCTGGGACGCGGGCACTGGGAAGCTTCACGGGAGACTCGCACGCGGAGAAGACGGACGCGGTTGGAATCGCCACGGACGGCCGGATGTTGGTCTCGAGATGCTGAGATTTGGATGATGCCAGGGTGACGGCTGGAAGGAATGAATCATGAACTCTGGATGCCTTTGAAATGGGGAAAGAGAAGGATGCGGGACGCTGGGTGGATGCTTCGCGAGATGCTGGGGACTCGGCTGAACACGTGGACGGCTGGGAGAAGTTCAAATGGACACACGAAATGGGGAACATGCTGCTGCTGGATATGGCTGCACCTAGCCGGCTAATGCTCCTTTTAGTGTGTAACTGGGATTGAACCATGCAGTCGGCTGGTCACCTGCAGTGATTGCATCTTTTCTAGACCCAATGCGCATTTTAACTTTGATTTCCGATCACCTGCACCCTACAAAAATATAATATTAATACAGCACTTCTATCATTATGTGTTAGCAATAATACTAATTTAAGTGATGTGTAGATCGCACTTTTGTGCTCTCATCAGTAACTGCTGAGGTGATGCCTTGAAATGTTCAAGGGGCATGTCCTTGCTGTGAGTTGACTTCTGGTTTAAGAGACAGTCTACTTGGAAGAAAAAGAAGCCTGCTACGAAGCAGAAGAAAGACAGAAGCAAAGAAAGAAGTTCAAAAGAAAAAGGCTAATGACAAAGAAAATGTCTTCCACTGCATATGTCGACGGCCACCTGGAAGAGAAACTGTCCTTCCTAACCTCGAGAGCTGAAGACAAGAAAGGTGACACACTTCAGAAGGTATAGACTTGCTCATTTAATTGAAACTAATCTAAACGGTTTCTTCTACTTCTAGTTGGGTTATAGATTTCTGGGTTCTTGTAAAACTTTTTCAATATTGTGCTTGTTCCAGTCAAGGGACTTGGAACAAGGGAAAGGCGTCCCAAGCCTAGGTGAAATTGGGGGTTATAGGGTTCGTTGTTAGCCCGGTGTAAAACAACGAGTTGGGTAGTGCACTCGCAAAACTACCGAACTGTAATCTTGGATTATAGTGGAAATTTCCAAAGGTGCTTTGGGGAGTGGATGTAGGAGCAGTGGAAGCTCCGAACCACTATAAAACCTTGTGTTTGCGATTGATTGTTCTCATACCTCTATATTTACTTTAGTTCATACATTGTGTGTTTTATTTTAATTAGGCAAAAAGTTTTAAAAACACCCAATTCACCCTCCTCTTGGGTGACCATCTCTGGGCAACAAGTAGTATTAGAGCGGGTGCTCTGTGTATTTCTTGAAAGACCTAACCGTCTTAGCCAAAAATCTAGATGGCAACACCCTTTAACAATGTTCCTGCTAAGGGGCAGGCAACCAATAGACCTCCACTCTTCAATGGACAAATTATACCTATTGGAAGACTAGAATGAGGATTTTATTCAAGCACAAGATTATGCCTTGTGGAGGGTCATAATCAAGGGACCACACGAACCATCTCACATGGTTAATGGCATTCAAGTTTCCAAACCTGAGGAGGATTGGGATGAGAATGACAGTAAGATGGTTCAACTCATTCTAGAGCCATGGACTCATTATTCTGTGCTCTAGATGTAAATGAGTTTAATAGAGTCTCCACCTGTAGTTCCTCCAAGGAAATATGGGATAGGCTTGAAGTTACCCACGAGGGTACGAATCAAGTTAAAGAGTCTAAAGTGAACATTCTAGTTCACAAATATGAGTTGTTTAAGATAGAACCCAATGAAACCATCACATGCATGTTTACACGCTTCACCGATATAATTAATGGTCTAAAGAGTTTGGGAAAATCCTATACTAATCCGGAACTTGTGAGTAAAATTCTCAGGTCTTTGCCGAAAGCATGGGAAGCAAAGGTCACGGCGATCATAGAAGCCAAAGATCTCAACACTTTGGGACTAGAACAACTATTGGGCTCATTGATGATGCATGAGCTCACAATGAAGCAACATGAAGAAGAGTTGCCAAAGAAGAAGACAATTGCACTCAAGGCTACTTCGAGTGTGTGTGAAGAATAAAGTAGTGAGAGTGATGAAGAAAGCGAAGATGAGGACTTGGGTTTAATAGTAAGGAAGTTTAAGAAATTCATGAAAAGAAAGAACCCTTCCCAAGAAAGAAATTTGGATGGAGAAATGATTGGGAAAAAGAAAAGGAAAAAGAAAGAGACCCAATCATATGCTATATTGCAAGAGACCGGGACACATTCGTTCCGAATGCCCTCAACAAAAGAAGCACTTTGGAAAGAAGAAGAAGAAGGCGTTGAAGGCAACGTGGGATGATAGTGACACATCCTCCTCCGAGGAAGAGAAGGAAGATGTTAGCATCCCTCATATGCCATGAAAATTTCGAAATAATTTTCAGATTGCAGCGGAAAACATATGCGGGATCTGTTCATCGGTATGAACGTATTTTAAAACATTTCGTTTGTAGATAGATTAGAATTAAATTTTTTTAAACCATTTTAAAATCATTAAGAAGATCAGATCTTCACCTTGTGTGGGTAGATGGTCTCCGCAAATCTGATTTACGTGGATTTGTAGAAGGTTCAATGGAAGCCGCACACGCGTCCGGCCTCTACGGGTATCCACAGGAGGTAGTGAGTCGATCGAAGCCTTTGGATCTCTCCGGGGTGCTAGCTCCCTTGCAGAGATGGCTTTAGATGGCTGAGGTCCTCTCCTTTGAATCAACCTTTGATTGGCTTGAGAGGAGGAAGAAGAAGGAAATGCCAAAGAAGAAGAAACAAAGGCTCTTCGCAGCCTTTTCTTTTTCGCCTACGCTGGACCCAAGGAAGAGGTAGAAGAAGGCCACCCCACCCTTTCTTTTTCTCCCTTTTCTCTTGCGGCTGGAAGGAGGAGCTCCTATTTTTCAGGAGCTCACCCTTATCTTTTTTTATTCGGCAGCAAGGAGGGGCTTACGCCCCTCCTTTTCCTTCCACGCATTTCCCAAGGGGAGGGGCATGGGCCCCTCCCTCATAACCCCTTTAATTAACCAGTTAATCAAATTAAATGGTAAAATGGTTTGGGACTAATGCATGGGTCTAATCCTATTCAAAATAGGATTTATATGAACCCATTTCAATTTCCTCCAAATCCTAATCAAATTAGGATTTAATTAAACCATGACTCTATTGAACTCTTCAATCCTAATCCAATTAGGAGTCATGAAATTAATTAGATTAAATTTAAAATTAATTAGAACTTAAAATAATCCTAATCTAATTAGGACTTATTAAATTTCAGCCCTAAGACAATTAGGACTTTAGAAATCCTATTCCAAGTAGGATTCTAGTTTAATTTGAAATCCTAATCCAATTAGGACTTCATGAATCCCACTCCAAGTAGGACTCATGATCAAGTCCAATTAATTAAATTGCAATCCGATTGCAATTAATCCTTCTTCTAACCACTAACTCTTAGCGGGTTTTTCATTTATCAATCTAATTGATTATTTGTGATTCCTAATCACATTCAACCATCAGATCGATCAATACCTCCAATGTGTGTGACCCCATAGGTTCTATTCTGACTGGTAGTGAGATATATTGCAATCTCTATCACAATATCATTGAAAACTCCTTTCAATGGGTTGAAACAACTCCAACTCAACTCACCAGGGATTATCGACCATCAAGATGATCCCTGTGAGTCTCACCATTCACCAGTGACACCTAGCAGTATGTAGTGGCCACCCAGCAGAATAGAATGATGAACCTCTAGGTGCAGTTATCGTATGATACAGTCCTTCTATCGTGGATCCCTACAGACTGGAGGTCATGGATAACTCGTCAAACCCCGTCGTCTGTCATATATCTAGATTTATTCGACTTGAGTTCGATAGTGGAAAACTCTTTCTCCACTTTATATTGCTGCCCTAGCCAAGGTCTTAGAACTCAGTCTAATAAATCACATAGGATCACTCCTCTTCTATCAAGGTCGATAGATTCCATGTAAGTGCATACCCTACTCCTACAGTAAACTTACTGCAACCAATCTACACTACAAGGACCCATATGGCTAGAGACCATGTATACGTGTAGTCAAACTACAATAACCTCACTGTGAGTAGCCGAAGCACCGTAGGTCAAAGGACCAGTCATACTACTGCAACATCAAGTAAGTCACTGACGAGTGGATAGACATCCAAGTGACTTCTTGTCTTGGTCACGCTCAGTACCCTTGTTCTCTAACAAGCACCTGCACTATCACTTCAGTGTCCCTACACTGTGGACTCGAGTCTCGTCCATCCAGAAGGAAAGTGATCTGTGCACTGATCGGATCGATCACCGTCCTCGTGATGATCCATTGATCAGGAGCATTTAGAAATTAATCACCAATAATACATGGCTTAAATTCTCAACTCTTGAGAATATGTATCCTCATCTTATTAATTCCTTGGACGATTCATAGACACATAAATAATATGAATGAAAAAATGTCCATTTATTATTCAATAATAATAAAGTCAAGTACAAATTTATGTCCCAGAATTAATAATGTGTCCGCCAGATTGGCTTCTAGGGCATACATCTAACAATCTCCCACTTGCACTAAAGCCAATCAGTCATATATCTAAGTCCCATCTTCTCAAGGTGGGCTTCAGTCTTCTGCTGATTTAACTGCTTAGTGAGCGGGTCCGTCACGTTGTCCGCGGAGTCTACTCTCTGCACCTCGACATATTTCTTTTCGAGGTAGTCGCGTATGAGGTGAAAGCGCCGCTCTATGTGCTGGGACTTCTGATGAGACCTTGGCTCCTTAGCAAAAGCTATGGCGTCATTATTATCGCAGTAGAGTGTGATGGCATCTGATGGCATTACATCTAACTCTACAATAAATTTCTTGAACCAGAAGGCTTCCTTTGCAGCTTCAGAGGCGGCGATATACTCAGCTTCCATGGTAGAATCAGCAATGATCGGTTGTTTGGAACTCTTCCAATTTACCGTACCACCATTGCACAAGAACACATATCCAGATGTAGACTTTCTATCATCAATATCGGTCATAAAGTCTGAATCTGTGTATCCTTCTACCTTTAACTCCGATGCTCCTCCAAAGACCAAGAACAAATCTTTAGTTCTTCTTAAGTACTTAAGAATGTTCTTCACAGCTGTCCAGTGCTCTTTGCCTGGATTCGACTGATATCTGCTAGTGACACTCACAGCAAGGGCTATATCAGGTCGTGTACATAGCATGGCATACATGAGGCTTCCTATTGCAGAAGCATAAGGAATCATGCTCATACGTTGAATCTCTTCAGATGTGTTGGGGCACATCTTTTTGGAGAGATGAATCCATGCCTAAGGGGTAATAGACCCCTCTTGGAGTTTTCCATACTGAACCTCTTCAGTACCTCCTCTATGTACATCTTCTGTGATAGGCCAAGCAACCTCTTAGATCTATCTCTATAGACCTTAATCCCCAAAATGTAGGATGCTTCCCCAAGGTCTTTCATGGAGAACTCTTTTGACAAGCAGACCTTGACCGAGGTTAGCATGGGAACATCATTCCCAATCAAGAGGATGTCATCCACGTACAGTACGAGGAACACGACAGCACTCCCACTAACCTTCTTGTAAACACACGGTTCCTCTTCGTTCTTGATGAAATCAAACGATTTGATTGCATCACTGAAACGAGTATTCCAGCTTCGAGATGCTTGCTTTAGTCCATAGATGGACCTTTGCAGCTTGCAGACCTTGTGATCTCCATCACTGGAAGTGAAACCCAAAGGCTGCTCCATATAGATATCTTCATCAAGATATCCATTCAGGAAAGTAGTTTTCACGTCCATCTGCCATATTTCATAATCATGAAACGCTGCAATGGCAAGCAATGTTCGAATGGATTTTAGCATGGCTACAGGTGAAAAAGTCTCCTGATAGTCAATGCCTTCGCGCTGACTATACCCTTTCGCCACTAGCCTTGCCTTATAGGTCTCTACCTTTCCATCCGAACCTATCTTCCTTTTGTAGATCCATTTGCATCCAATAGGTACTATACCTTCTGGTGGATCTACTAAGGTCCAGACTTGGTTGGAATACATGGAGTCTATCTCTGACTTCATGGCTTCCAGCCATTTCTCGGAATCGATATCAGATATCGCCTCGTTGTAGGTATTGGGATCCTGTACATGTTCCCTATCTCCCATGAGGAACATTTTCCTCGGTGTCCTCTACTAGTATACCTAAGTATCTATCGGGAGGATGGGAGACCCTACTTGATCTACGAGGTGGAGGACGTACTACGTGTACTGGCTCTATGTGAATAGGTTCTATAGGATCCATTACTCGTTGCTTTTCAGAGACTTTCTCTTCAAGCTCAATTTTCCTCCCACTGCCTCTATCAAGGATAAACTGTTTTTCCAAGAAGACGGCATGTCGGCTCACAAACACATTGTGATCCTCTGAGACGTAAAAATTGTATCCTAATGACTCTTTAGGATATCCTAATGAAACGAGCACTTATGGTCCTAGGCTCTAACTTGTCCGCCTGCATTCGCTTGACGTGGGCCGGACATCCCCAAATCTTGAGATGACCAAGACTCGGTTTCTTACCATGCCATATCTCATACGGTGTGGTAGGAACGGATTTAGAGGGAACTCTATTCAATAAATAAATTGCAGATAATAAGGCATCTCCCCAAAGAAACATAGGCAGATCTGTGAAGCTCATCATGGATCGGACCATATCCAATAGAGTCCGATTCCTCTTTTCTGACATCCCGTTGAGTTGAGGTGTACCCGAAGGCGTCCATTGTGAGACTATGCCATTCTCCTTGAGATAATCCCGGAATTCTCCCACTAAGGTATTCTCCTCCTCGATCTGATCGAAGAACCTTAAGGGTTTTTCCAGTCTGTTTTTCTACTTCATTTCTGAATTCTTTGAACTTTTCAAAAGACTCAGATTTGTATCTCATAAGATACACATACCCATATCGTGAATAGTCATCGGTAAAGGTAATGAAGTATGAATAACGACCCCTGGCTAGCACATCGAAATGGGCCACACACATCAGTATGTACCAGGGTAAGTATTTCAGTGGTCCTCTCCCCATGTCCTACAAAGGGTAATCTAGCCATTTTTTCCTTGAAGACAGGACTCACAAACTGGATATGACTCGGAAGTCAATGGGCAAGAAGCCCATCTTTCTCCATTTTGTTCATTCTGTCCTCTCCAATATGGCCAAGCCTGAGGTGCCACAAATACTTCTGGTTTATCTCATCTCTGATCTTTTAGATCCTATGGCACTCACTACTTGCTCAGACACATTCACAGATACATCAATATGCAAGTGATAGAGACTGTCAATCATGAAACCACGTGCAACTAATTTATTTCTGAAATAAATAGAACAGCAGTCTTTGTCAAATGACAAAACATGACCATCCTGTGCTAAACATGAAACAGAAATCAAATTCCTGCTAGCAGCAGGGACATAATAACAGTCTTTGAGCAATAAACTAAATCCAAACGGTAATCGTAGAGGGTAAGTGCCTACAGCCACAGCAGCAACTCTTGCCCCGTTGCCAACCCGAAGGGTCATTGCACCTTCCGCCAGCCTCCTACTTTCCTTTAGACCCTGCATAGTAGTGCACAAATGAGCACTAGAACCAGAATCTATAACCCAACTAGAAGTAGAAGAAACCGTAAGATTAGTTTCAATTACGAACAAATCTAACATACCTTCAGAAGGTGTGTCTGCCTTTTTGTTCTTCAGGCTCTCGAGGTATGAAGGGCAGTTCCTTTTCCAGTGGCCGTCGACATTGCAGTGGAAACATTTTCCCTTGTCATTAGCCTTTTTCTTCTGAACTTCCTTTTTAGGCTTCTTTTTCTTCCAAGTAGACTTTCTCTTGGAACCAGAAGTCAGCTCAGCAGCCAGAACAGAGCCCCTTGAACCTTTCAAGGCCCCTTCAGCAGTTACCAACATATTCAACAATTCGGTCTTTGTGCATTCAATTTATTCATATGGTAGTTTACTATAAACTGACCAAATGAATCAGGAAGGGATTGCAGGATCAGATCTATCTGCAGTTCCTTATGCATGGACATACCGAGCTTCTCAAGTTCCTCGAGGTCCTTGATCATAGTCAAACAGTGATCGTGGACAGACTGCCCCTCACGCATCTTTGCCTTGAAGAGCCTCTTGGACACTTCAAAGCGTGCAGTGCGGCTCTGCTCACCATACAACTCTTGCAGATGAGCCAGTATTTCCCTAGCAGTCTTTATGTTCTCATGCTGGCATTGAAGTTCGTTAGTCATGGATGCCATGATGTAGCACTTGACCCTAATGTCGTCATCAGTCCACTTCTGATGCGTCTCACGCTGATCATCAGTAGGACGTGCTGGTAGCCTAGGGATATCATTCTCGAGCACATACCCTATTTTCTCACAATTCAGAACAATTTTCAGGTTCTAAGCCAGTCTTTATAGTTGGTTCCGGTCAGTCTGTTGGTCTCAAGGATTCGGGTCAAAGGGTTTGAAGCTGACATTGTGATCTGTAGAGAGTAAAGATTCTAGTTAGACTTTGTACTTGAACTTAATTTGTTCTAGGGAACTTTTAAAACAAATATGCTCCCACTATTTTCTCGAATCCCTCATACTCCCCTGATGGAGAAACGAAAACCCTACGCGACTAGGATTTCTAGTGGGTACTGCGGTCTCACCGATTTACATGCCGCCTCACCTAACAGTTATTGGTGACATATAAATAGGATGAGTGTACAACTCTTGTACAATGCTTCTCAAGCAAATTGCAGTGGTACTTGGTCTCTAAGTCATGAAGACCTCACCTAACAGTTATTGGCCCCATTACTTAGTTAAGTCAGACCCACCGTATAACCGCAGAAATAAAGTCGTCATTGGGTCCTCACCTAACAGTTATTGGTGCCCAACCCCACCTTTACCCCGCAACATCTCATGTCTAATAGAGAGGTCCAGTCCCCCGATGCAACTTGCCCACTGTGTCCAGCCGAGACAAATCAACACCGAAAAGACCTTAGCAGCTCTACTACGGTGGAAGACCTATGGACTTAATATTGCATAATCAAGTCTTAGTGTTTGCAACTTGAGTTCTTCATAAGAGGTAATCGAACAATTGGCCAGGTAAGCAGGTGGGAGGCTCCCCTTACTCAGAGAGTAAGGTCCTAATTAAGTAACCACCTTATAGGCTTGCCTAGACACCAATTAGATCAATTAATCTAATATGACTAACTCATGTTGGTTCACCCTCGACTGATTAGGGAGGTTTCGATTTAGGTCTCACTCGATCGCGTATTCACATCTCATGCAAATATAAATCTACCCGCATAAACATAAGCATTAAACATCCAGGCATTTATCAAAAATAAAATTAAATGGTGATGATCATGGATCCAGGATGGGGTCATTTTACAAGCACATGCACGTCAATTGGTTTGATCGTCTTCAACTCTTGACTCGATCTTGATCCTCTAGGTCCAATTGTGATCAACTCCTTGATCCATCTTCAATCAACCCTTGATCTTGATCCGCGCATGTTGAGCTTGTTGATGTACATATCGATCAACCATCGACGTGCAACACACATCACAGATTACATCCCAGATTGCTTTAAAAATTAAATAAAAATAAAAATAAAATTACAACCCTTTTTCATTGAGACACGCAGGTCTCTAATACATGAATTTAAGATGCACGCAGGCATCTGAAAATTAAATTACATGCATCACAGAACATCGCAGAACATTTCAGCACATTCAAAGGGTCCATCCATGATCATCACCATACGCATCACATGCATAAAAATTATTTTCAGATCTGATATTTAATTGATTATTTCCATCTCATGACTTGCTGATCATGCTAGATTTGACTCTAAATATTTGTAATCACATTATCAAAGCATTAGAATCATTAATCTAAGCATCCAATAATTAGTATGCAGAAAAATCAGCAAGCTGAAAATTCTGCATACATAAATTTCAGCAAGCATAATCCCTTAAATTTCAGATCTAAAATGCCTTGAAAAATTTAATTCTAATCTTAATCTACATAACCTGGCTCTGATACCACTGTTAGCATCCCTCATATGCCATGAAAATTTCGAAATAATTTTCAGATTGCAGCGGAAAAACATATGCGGGATCTGTTCATCGCATGAACGTGTTTTAAAACCTTTCGTTTGTAGATAGATTAGAATTAAATTATTTTAAACCATTTTAAAATCATTAAGAAGATCAGATCTTCACCTTGTGCGGGTAGATGGTCTCCGCAAATCTAATTTACGTGGTATTTGATCAAGGCTCAGTGGAAGCCGCACACGCGTCCGGCCTCTACAGGTATCCACACGAAGTACTGACTCGATCGAAGCCTTTGGATCTCACCGGGGTGCTAGCTCCCTTGCAGAGATGGCTATGGATGGCTGAAGTCCTCTCCTTTGAATCAACCTTTGATTGGCTTGAGAGGAAGAAGAAGAAGGATGGATTTAGGAAGAAGAAAACAAGACCCGCAGCCTTTCTCTTTTTGTTCCTTTTTGGAACCAAGATGAAGAAGGAAGAGGGCGTCCCAAGCTTTTCTTTTTCTTCTCTTGATTGTGGCTCAAAGGAGGAAGATGGAGGAGGGTGCTCACGGCTGGAATGAGGAGAAAAACATTCTTTTTTTTGGCTGAAATTCCATGCTCCCTTTTTAATTGCAAAGGGATAAAGATGAGCTCCTATTTTTTAGGAGCTCATCCTTATCTCTATTTCATGCCACCTAGGAGGGGCATGCGCCCCTCCTTTTTCTCCCACGCATGGCTCAAAGGGAGGGGCATATTCCCCTCCCTCTTATCCATTTAAATCTGCCACTTAATCAAATTAATGGGTGATTTAATTTGGGTCTAGTGCATGAGTCCAATCCTAGTCAAAATAGGACTTGTATGGACCTATTTCAATTTCCTCCCAATCCTAATCTAATTAGGACTTAATTGAACCATGACTCTATTGAACTCTTCAATCCTAATCCAATTAGGAGTCATGAAATTAATTAGATTAAATTTAAAATTAATTAGGACTTAAGAAAATCCTAATCTAATCAGGACTTGTTCAAATTTCAGCCCTAAGACAATTAGGACATTAGAAATCCTATTCCAAGTAGGACTCTAATTTAATTTGAAATCCTAATCCAATTAGGACTCCATGATTCCCACTCCAAGTAGGACTCATGATCAAGTCCAATTAATTAAATCCAATTAATTAAATTAAATTACAATCCGATTGCAATTATTCCTTCTTCTAGCCACTAACTCTTAGCGGGTTTTTCATTTATCAATCTAATTGATTATTTGTGATTCCTAATCACATTCAACCATTGGATCGGTCAATACCTCTAATGTGTGTGACCCCATAGGTTCCATTCTGACTGGTAGTGAGATATATTATGATCTCTATCACAATATCATTGAAAACTCCTTTCAATGGGTTGAAACAATTCCAACTCAACTCACCAGGGAATTATCGACCATCGAGATGATCCTGTGAGTCTCACCATCCACCAGTGACACCTAGCAGTATGTAGTGGCCACCCAGCAGAATAGAATGATGAACCTCTAGGTGCAGTTATCGTATGATACAGTCCTTCTATCGTGGATCCCTACAGATCGGAGGTCATGGAAAACTCGTCAAACCCCGTCGTCTGTCATATGTCTAGATTTATTTGACTTGAGTTCGATAGTGAAAAACTCTTTCTCCACTTTATATTTCTGCCCTGGCCAAGGTCTTAGAACTCAGTCTAACAAATCACATAGGATCACTCCTCTTCTATCAAGGTCGATAGATTCCATGTAAGTGCATACCCTACTCCTACAGTGAACTTACTGCAGCCAATCTACACTACAAGGACCCATATGGCTAGAGACCATGTATACGTGTAGTCAAACTACAATAACCTCACTGTGAGTAGCCGAAGCACCGCAGGTCAAAGGACCAGTCATACTACTGCAACATCAAGCAAGTCACTGACGAGTGGATAGACATCCAAGTGACTTTTGTCTTGGTCACGCTCAGTACCCTTGTTCTCTAACAAGCACCTGCACTATCACTTCAGTGTCCCTACACTGTGGACTCGAGTCTCGTCCATCCAGAAGAAAAGTGATCTGTGCACTGATCGGATCGATGACCGTCCTCGTGATGATCCATTGATCAGGAGCATTTAGAAATTAATCACCAATGATACATGGCTCAAATTCTCAACTCTTGAGAATATGTATCATCATCTTATTAATTCCTTGGACGATTCATAGACACATAAACAATATGAATGAAAAGATGCCCATTTATTATTCAATAATAATAAAGTCAAGTACAAATTTATGTCCTAGAATTAATAATGTGTCTGCCAGATTGGCTTCTAGGGCATACATCTAACAATCTCCCACTTGCACTAAAGCCAATCAGACATATATCTAAGTCCCATCTTCTCAAGGTGGGCTTCTGTCTTCTGCTGATTTAACTGCTTAGTGAGTGGGTCTGCCACGTTGTCCGTGGAGTCTACTCTCTGCACGTCGACATATTTCTTCTCGAGGTATTCGCGTATGAGGTGAAAGCGCCGCTCTATGTGCTTGGACTTCTGATGAGACCTTGGCTCCTTAGCAAGAGTTATGGCGCCATTATTATCGCAGTAGAGTGTGATGGCATCCGATGGCATTACATCTAGCTCTGCAATGAATTTGTTGAACCAGAAGGCTTCCTTTGCAGCTTCAGAGGCGGCGATATACTCAGCTTCCATGGTAGAATCAGCAATGATCGGTTGTTTGGAACTCTTCCAATTTACCGTACCACCATTGCACAAGAACACATATCCAGATGTAGACTTTCTATCATCAATATCAGTCATAAAAGTCTGAATCTGTGTATCCTTCTACCTTTAACTCTGATGATCCTCCAAAAACCAAGAACAAATCTTTAGTTCTTCTTAAGTACTTAAGAATGTTCTTCACAGCTGTCCAGTGCTCTTCACCTGGATTCGACTGATATCTGCTAGTGACACTCACAGCAAGGGCTATATCAGGTCGTGTACACAGCATGGCATACATGAGGCTTCCTATTGCAGAAGCATAAGGAATCCTGCTCATGCGTTGAATCTCTTCAGATGTGTTGGGGCACATCTTTTTGGAGAGATGAATCCCATGCCTTAGGGGTAATAGACCCCTCTTGCAGTTTTCCATACTGAACCTCTTCAGTACCTTCTCTATGTACATCTTCTGTGATAGGCCAAGCATCCTTTTAGATCTATCCCTATAGACCTTATCCCCAAAATGTAGGATGCTTCCCCAAGGTCTTTCATGGAGAACTCTTTTGATAACCAGACCTTGACCGAGGTTAGCATAGGAATATCATTTCCTATCAGGAGGATGTCATCCACGTACAGTACGAGGAACACGACAGCACTCCCACTAATCTTCTTGTAAACACACAGTTCCTTTTCATTCTTGATGAACTCAAACGATTTGATCGCATCATTAAACGAGTGTTCCAACTACGAGATGCTTGCTATAGTCCATAGATGGACCTTTGCAGCTTGCAGACCTTGTGATCACCATCACTGGAAGTGAAACCCAAAGGCTGCTCCATATAGATATCTTCATCAAGATATCCATTCAGGAAAGCAGTTTTCATATCCATCTGCCATATTTCATAATCATGAAACGCTGCAATGGCAAGCAACGTTCGAATGGATTTTAGCATGGCTACAGGTGAAAAAGTCTCCTGATAGTCAATGCCTTCACGCTGACTATACCCTTTCGCCACTAGCCTTGCCTTATAGGTCTCTACCTTTCCATCCGAACCTATCTTTCTTTTGTAGATCCATTTGCATCCAATAGGTACTATACCTTCTGGTGGATCTACTAAGGTCCAGACTTGGTTGGAATATATGGAGTCTATCTCTGACTTCATGGCTTCCAGCCATTTCTCGGAATCGATATCAGATATCGCCTCGTCATAGGTATTGGGATCCTGTACATGTTCACTATCTCCCATGAGAAACATTTCCTCGGTGTCCTCTACTAGTATACCTAAGTATCTATCGGGAGGATGGAAGACCCTACTAGATCTACGAGGTGGAGGAGGTACTGTGTGTACTGGCTCTATGTGAATAGGTTCTATAGGATCCATTACTCGTTGCTTTTCAGAGACTCTCTCTTCAAGCTCAATTTTTCTCCCACTGCCTCTATCAAGGATAAACTGTTTTTCCAAGAAGACGGTATGTCAGCTCACAAACACATTGTGATCCTCTGAGACGTAAAAATTGTATCCTAATGACTCTTTAGGATATCCAATGAAACGAGCACTTATGGTCCTAGGCTCTAACTTGTCCGCCTGTAGTCGCTTGACGTGGGCCGGACATCCCCAAATCTTGAGATGACCAAGACTCGGCTTCTTACCATGCCATATCTCATACGGTGTGGTAGGAACGGATTTAGAGGGAACTCTATTCAATAAATAAATTGCAGATAATAAGGCATCTCCCCAAAGAAACATAGGTAGATCAGTGAAGCTCATCATGGATTGAACCATATCCAATAGAGTCTGATTCCTCCTTTCTGACACCCCATTGAGTTGAGGTGTACCCGAAGGCGTCCATTGTGAGACTATGCCATTTTCCTTGAGATAATCTCGGAATTCCCCACTAAGGTATTCTCCTCCTCGATCTGATCGAAGAACCTTAAGGGTTTTTCCAGTCTGTTTTTCTACTTCATTTCTGAACTCTTTGAACTTTTCAAAAGACTCAGATTTGTATCTCATAAGATATACATACCCATATCGTGAATAGTCATCGGTAAATAATGAAGTATGAATAACGACCCCTGGCTAGCACATCGAATGGGCTACACACATCAGTGTGTACCAGGGTAAGTATTTCAGTTGTCCTCTCCCCATGTCCCACAAAGGGTAATCTCGCCATTTTTCCTTGAAGACAGGACTCACAAACTGGATATGACTCGGAAGTCAATGGGCCAAGAAGCCCATCTTTCTCCATTTTGTTCATTCTATCCTCTCCAATATGGCCAAGCCTGAGGTGCCACAAATACTTCTGGTTTATCTCATCTCTGAATCTTTTAGATCCTATGGCACTCACTACTTGCTCAGACACATTCACAGATACATCAATATGCAAGTGATAAAGACTGTCAATCATGAAACCACATGCAACTAATTTATTTCTGAAATAAATAGAACAGCAGTCTTTGTCAAATGACAAAACATGACCATCCTGTGCTAAACATGAAACAGAAATCAAATTCCTGCTAGCAGCAGGGACATAATAACCGTCTTTGAGCAATAAACTAAATCCAGACGGTAATCGTAGAGGGTAAGTGCCTACAGCCACAGCAGCAACTCTTGCCCCGTTGCCAACCCGAAGGGTCACTGCACCTTCCGCCAGCCTCCTACTTTCCTTTAGACCCTGCATAGTAGTGCATAAATGAGCACTAGAACCAGAATCTATAACCCAACTAGAAGTAGAAGAAACCGTAAGATTAGTTTCAATTACGAACAAATCTAACATACCTTCAGAAGGTGTGTCTGCCTTTTTGTTCTTCAGGCTCTCGAGGTATGAAGGGCAGTTCCTTTTCCAGTGGCCGTCGACATTGCAGTGGAAACATTTTTCCTTGTCATTAGCCTTTTTCTTCTGAACTTCCTTTTTAGGCTTCTTTTTCTTCCAAGTAGACTTTCTCTTGGAACCAGAAGTCAGCTCAGCAGCCAGAACAGAGCCCCTTGAACCTTTTAAGGCCCCTTCAGCAGTTACCAACATATTCAACAATTCGGTCTTTGTGCATTCAATTTTATTCATATGGTAGTTTACTATAAACTGACCAAATGAATCAGAAAGGGATTGCAGGATCAGATCTATCTGCAGTTCCTTATGCATGGACATACCAAGCTTCTCAAGTTCCTCGAGGTCCTTGATCATAGTCAAACAGTGATCGTGGACAGACTGCCCCTCACGCATCTTTGCCTTGAAGAGCCTCTTGGACACTTTAAAGCGTGCAGTGCGGCTCTGCTCACTATACAACTCTTGTAGATGAGCCAGTATTTTTCTAGCAGTCTTTATGTTCTCATGCTGGCATTGAAGTTCGTTAGTCATGGATGCCATGATGTAGCACTTGACCCTAATGTCGTCATCAGTCCACTTCTGATGCGTCTCACGCTGATCATCAGTAGGACGTGCTGGTAGCCTAGGGATATCATTCTCGAGCACATACCCTATTTTCTCACAATTCAGAACAATTTTCAGGTTCATAAGCCAGTCTTTATAGTTGGTTCCGGTCAGTCTGTTGGTCTCAAGGATTCGGGTCAAAGGGTTTGAAGCTGACATTGTGATCTGTAGAGAGTAAAGATTCTAGTTAGACTTTGTACTTGAACTTAATTTGTTCTAGGGACTTTTAAAACAAATATGCTCCCACTATTTTCTCGAATCCCTCATACTCCCCTGATGGAGAAACGAAAACCCTACGCGACTAGGATTTTTAGTGGGTACTGCGGTCTCACCGATTTACATGCCGCCTCACCTAACAGTTATTGGTGACATATAAATGGATGAGTGTACAACTCTTGTACAATGCTTCTCAAGCAAATTGCAGTGGTACTTGGTTTCTAAGTCATGAAGACCTCACCTAACAGTTATTGGCCCCATTACTTAGTTAAGTCAGACCCACCATATAACCGCAGAAATAAAGTCGTCATTGGGTCCTCACCTAACAGTTATTGGTGCCCAACCCCACCTTTACCCCATAACATCTCATGTCTAATAGAGAGGTCCAGTCCCCCGATGCAACTTGCCCGCTGTGTCCAGCCGAGACAAATCAACACCGAAAAGACCTTAGCAGCTCTACTACGGTGGAAGACCTATGGACTTAATATTGCATAATCAAGTCTTAGTGTTTGCAACTTGAGTTCTTCATAAGAGGTAATCGAACAATTGGCCAGGTAAGCAGGTGGGAGGCTCCCCTTACTCAGAGAGTAAGGTCCTAATTAAGTAACCACCTTATAGGCTTGCCTAGACACCAATTAGATCAATTAATCTAATATGACTAACTCATGTTGGTTCACCCTCGACTGATTAGAGAGGTTTCGATTTAGGTCTCACTCGATCGTGTATTCACATCTCATGCAAATATAAGTCTACCCGCATAATCATAAGCATTAAACATCCAGGCATTTATCAAAAATAAAATTAAATGGTGATGATCATGGATCCAGGATGGGGTCATTTTACAAGCACATGCACGTCAATTGGTTTGATCGTCTTCAACTCTTGACTCGATCTTGATCCTCTAGGTCCAATTGTGATCAACTCCTTGATCCATCTTCAATCAACCCTTGATCTTGATCCGCGCATGTTGAGCTTGTTGATGTACATATCGATCAACCATCGACGTGCAACACACATCACAGATTACATCCCAGATTGCTTTAAAAATTAAATAAAAATAAAAATAAAATTACAACCCTTTTTATTGAGACACGCAGGTCTCTAATACATAAATTTAAGATGCACGCAGGCATCTGAAAATTAAATTACATGCATCACAGAATATCGCAGAACATTTCAGCACATTCAAAGGGTCCATCCATGATCATCACCATACGCATCACATGCATAAAAATTATTTTCAGATCTATAATTTAATTGATTATTCCATCTCATGACTTGCTGATCATGCTAGATTTGACTCTAAATATTTGTAATCACATTATCAAAGCTTTAGAATCATTAATCTAAGCATCTAAAAATTAGTATACAGAAAAATCAGCAAGCTGAAAATTCTGCATACATAAATTTCAGCAAGCCTAATCCCTTAAATTTCAGATCTAAAATGCCTTAAAAAATTTAATTCTAATCTTAATCTACATAACCATGGCTCTGATACCACTGTTAGCATCCCACATATGCCATGAAAATTTTGAAATAATTTTCAGATTGCAGCGGAAAAACATATGCGGGATCCGTTCATCACATGAACGTGTTTTAAAACCTTTCGTTTGTAGATAGATTAGAATTAAATTATTTTAAACCATTTTAAAATCATTAAGAAGATCAGATCTTCACCTTGTGCGGGTAGATGGTCTCCGCAAATCTGATTTACGTGGTATTTGATCAAGGCTCAGTGGAAGCCGCACACGCGTCCGGCCTCTACAGGTATCCACACGAAGTACTGACTCGATCGAAGCCTTTGGATCTCACCAGGGTGCTAGCTCCCTTACAGAGATGGCTATGGATGGCTGAAGTCCTCTCCTTTGAATCAACCTTTGATTGGCTTGAGGGAAAGAAGAAGAAGGATGGATTTAGGAAGAAGAAAACAAGACCCGCAGCCTTTCTCTTTTTCTTCCTTTTTGGAACCAAGATGAAGAAGGAAGAGGGCGTCCCAAGCTTTTCTTTTTCTTCTCTTGATTGTGGCTCAAAGGAGGAAGATGGAGGAGGGTGCTCACGGCTGGAATGAGGAGAAAAACATTCTTTTTTTTTGGCCGAAATTCCATGCTCCCTTTTTAATTGCAAAGGGATAAAGATGAGCTCCTATTTTTTAGGAGCTCATCCTTATCTCTATTTCATGCCACCTAGGAGGGGCATGCGCCCCTCCTTTTTCTCCCACGCATGGCTCAAAGGGAGGGGCATATTCCCCTCCCTCTTATCCATTTAAATCTGCCACTTAATCAAATTAATGGGTGATTTAATTTGGGTCTAGTGCATGAGTCCAATCCTAGTCAAAATAGGACTTGTATGGACCTATTTCAATTTCCTCCCAATCCTAAGCTAATTAGGACTTAATTGAACCATGACTCTATTGAACTCTTCAATCCTAATCCAATTAGGAGTCATGAAATTAATTAGATTAAATTTAAAATTAATTAGGACTTAAGAAAATCCTAATCTAATCAGGACTTGTTCAAATTTCAGCCCTAAGACAATTAGGACATTAGAAATCCTATTCCAAGTAGGACTCTAATTTAATTTGAAATCCTGATCCAATTAGGACTCCATGATTCCCACTCCAAGTAGGACTCATGATCAAGTCCAATTAATTAAATCCAATTAATTAAATTAAATTACAATCCGATTGCAATTATTCCTTCTTCTAGCCACTAACTCTTAGCGGGTTTTCATTTATCAATCTAATTGATTATTTGTGATTCCTAATCACATTCAACCATTGGATCGGTCAATACCTCTAATGTGTGTGACCCCATAGGTTCCATTCTGACTGGTAGTGAGATATATTATGATCTCTATCACAATATCATTGAAAACTCCTTTCAATGGGTTGAAACAATTCCAACTCAACTCACCAGGAATTATCGACCATCGAGATGATCCCTGTGAGTCTCACCATCCACCAGTGACACCTAGCAGTATGTAGTGGCCACCCAGCAGAATAGAATGATGAACCTCTAGGTGCAGCAATTGTATGATACAGTCCTTCTATCGTGGATCCCTACAGATCGGAGGTCATGGAAAACTCGTCAAACCCCGTCGTCTGTCATATGTCTAGATTTATTTGACTTGAGTTCGATAGTGAAAAACTCTTTCTCCACTTTATATTTCTGCCCTGGCCAAGGTCTTAGAACTCGGTCTAACAAATCACATAGGATCACTCCTCTTCTATCAAGGTCGATAGATTCCATGTAAGTGCATACCCTACTCCTACAGTGAACTTACTGCAGCCAATCTACACTACAAGGACCCATATGGCTAGAGACCATGTATACGTGTAGTCAAACTACAATAACCTCACTGTGAGTAGCCGAAGCACCGCAGGTCAAAGGACCAGTCATACTACTGCAACATCAAGCAAGTCACTGACGAGTGGATAGACATCCAAGTGACTTTTGTCTTGGTCACGCTCAGTACCCTTATTCTCTAACAAGCACCTGCACTATCACTTCAGTGTCCCTACACTGTGGACTCGAGTCTCGTCCATCCAGAAGAAAAGTGATCTGTGCACTGATCGGATCGATGACCGTCCTCGTGATGATCCATTGATCAGGAGCATTTAGAAATTAATCACCAATGATACATGGCTCAAATTCTCAACTCTTGAGAATATGTATCATCATCTTATTAATTCCTTGGACGATTCATAGACACATAAACAATATGAATGAAAAAGATGCCCATTTATTATTCAATAATAATAAAGTCAAGTACAAATTTATGTCCTAGAATTAATAATGTGTCCGCCAGATTGGCTTCTAGGGCATACATCTAACAGAAGAGACCGTAAATTTGTGCTTCATGGCATTTGAAAACGACGAGGTATGTCAAAGCTCAACTATAAATTTTACTTTAGAAGAATTATATGAAGCTTTTCAAGAACTTTTGAGTGATTGTAGTATGTTAGGAGCAAAGGATAAAGAACTAAAGGCCTCCAATCAAAAACTAAAGGATGATATTAAAAAACTATTGATTGAGAAAGAGGGCGTTGAAAATGTTAACACCATTGATCTAGAAAATAAAAATTCAAAACTTAGCATTGAAAATGAAACGGCAAAAACACTAATTAAGGAATTGAATCTAAAAGTTAAATCTCTACTCAATAATAATACCTCACTTGCACAAAATGTTGAATCCCTTAAAAAGGATAAGGAAGAACTAGTTAAAGAAAATTTGGATCTTAAGAATGAGGTACATAAGTACAAACCAATTGTTGAAAAATTTACACAAAGCTCTGAAAAATTAAATCTTATTCTTTCAAATCAAAGAGCTGTTTTTAATAAAGCCGGATTAGGATATAAAACTAACAAGCAACAAAAGTATCTAAAGAATTTCTTTGTGAAAGCAAAAGATGTCAAAACTGAAAAACCGACATGCTTTCATTGTGGAAAAAGTGGACATAAAGCCTACTCTTGTATTCAAAGAAAGATCCAAACTAACAAGAGTACATTTGTAAAAGCTAAAAACATAACTAAAGTATGGGTGCCTAAGGGAACCAACTATACTAACCACGAAGGACCCAAGAAAACTTGGGTACCTAAGAGCTTCACATGATCATTTTGCAGGTATGCCTTGCAGCCGGGAATAAAAAGAGAATGTGGTATCTTGATAGTGGTTGCTCAAGGCATATGACCGGTGACAAGAGCCTCTTCGTCACTTTAAAATCAAAAGAAGGAGTAGTCACATTTGGAGACAATGCTAAAGGTTAAATCATTGGTGTTGGTAAAATCTCCATATCACCCTCCTCGTCTATTGACAATGTATTGTTAGTTAATGGACTCAAACATAATTTATTAAGTATAAGTCAATTTTGTGACAAGGGCTTTAAAGTGTCATTTGAATCTTCACTTTGCATAATTAGTAGTCCAAGTTGACAATGAGATCATACTTACAGGACATAGGCATGGAAATGTTTACATGGTAGATCTTGATGATCTCACCATGAAGGATGGCCAATGTCTTGTAGCCATGGATCCCAAAGTCAATGAGACTAGTTGGTTATGGCATCGTAGGTTAGGGCATGCTAGCATGGATTTAATCTCTAAATTGATTACAAAAGATCTAGTCAAAGGACTACCAAAAATAGATTTTGAAAAGAACAAAATTTGTGCTGCATGTCAATTAGGGAAACAAACGAGAAGCTCTTTCAAGTCTAAAAACATAGTCTCAACATCAAAACCCTTAGAACTAATTCACATGGATTTATTTGGACCCACTAGAACTGCTAGTCTAGGGGGTAAGAAATTTGGTCTTGTAATTGTTGATGATTTTTCACGTTTTATATGAGTTTCATTTTTTGCACACAAAGATGAGTCCTTTCCCGCTTTTATCAAGTTTCATAATAGGATTTCGAATGAACTCAATCTTAAACTAAAAGCAATTAGGAGTGATCATGGTACCGAGTTTGAAAATCAGTATTTTGAAAAATTTTGTGAAGAAAATGGTATCAATCACAATTTCTCGGCACCTAGGACACCCCAACAAAATGGGGTGGTAGAAAGAAAGAATCGCACACTAGCAGATATGGCTCGTACCATATTGTGCGAATCGGATTTACCAAAGTACTTTTGGGCTGAAGCAATAAATACTTCATGTCATATTTTAAACCGTGCTTTAGTTAGATCCATCTTAAAGAAAACACCTTATGAGTTGATAAAAAGTAAGAAACCAAATATAAGCTATTTTCATGTTTTCGGTTGTCGATGCTTTATTTTAAACAATGGAAAGGACAATCTAAGTAAATTTAGTGCTAAATCAGATGAGGGGATCTTCTTAGGTTATTCCTCATCTAGTAGAGCATACAGGGTCTTCAACAAGAGAACTCTCGTTGTTGAAGAATCCATTCATGTTGTTTTTGATGAAGCTAATGGAGATTCTTCTAGAAAAGAAGAAGATGGTGATGCAGGTATACTTGAAGACCGAATGAAGGAATTCTCCATACAAGACAAACAACATGAGGATGAGATCAAAGAAGATACAATTCAGCAAGATGAAAAAGATCAACCTCCATCGAGAAATCAAGATCTTCCTAAGGAATGGAGGTATGCACATGGTCATCCAAGGGATCTAATCCTTGGTGATCCTTCACAAGGAATAAGAACTAGATCCTCTTTAAGAAACACTAGTAATTATCTTGCATTCGTTTCACAAATCGAGCCTAAATCACTAGAAGAAGCTGAAAAAGATGATAATTGGATGAATGCTATGCAAGAGGAATTAACCAATTTGAAAGAAATGAAGTTTGGACTCTAATGAAAAGACCCCCTAATGTTTCAATTATAGGCACCAAATGTGTATATAGAAATAAACTAGATGAAGATGGAATAGTAATAAGAAACAAAGCTAGGCTAGTGGCCAAAGGATATAATCAGGAGGAAGGAATAGACTTTGATGAAACTTTTGCTCCTGTTGCTAGATTAGAGGCTATTAGACTACTTTTGGCATATGCATGCTTTATGGATTTCAAACTCTATCAAATGGATGTAAAAAGCGCCTTTTTAAATGGTTATATAATGGAGAAAGTTTATGTAGGACAACCTCCAGATTTTGAGAACCACTTACATCCAGATTATGTTTTTAAATTGCATAAAGCATTATATGGACTTAAGCAAGCCCCTAGGGCATGGTATGAAAGATTAAGTAATTTCCTAATTGAAAATAAATTTAAAAGAGGAAATGTGGACAAAACCCTCTTCATTAAAAGAAAAGGAAATGACTTATTGCTTGTGCAAATTTATGTGGATGATATAATTTTTGGTGCTACTAATGATAGTCTTTGTCAAGAGTTTGCCAAGCTTATGCAGGGAGAATTTGAAATGAGCATGATGGGTGAGCTCAACTTCTTCCTTGGGCTACAAATAAAACAATCAGAGGAAGGCATCTTCATCAGTCAGTCCAAATATATCAAGGAGATGTTGGAAAAATTCAAGATGAAGGATGCAAAGGAAATCAGCACACCCATGGGCTCAAGTTGCAAGCTTGACAAAGATGAAAAAGGTAAAAGTATAGACTGCAAATTGTACAGAGGTATGATAGGCTCTTTACTTTACCTTACTGCTAGTAGACCAGATATATTATTCAGTGTTTGTATGTGTGCTAGATACCAAGCATGTCCTAAGGAATCACACTTGCAAGCTGTTAAAAGAATTTTTAGATATCTAGTAGGGACATCTAATGTAGGCTTATGGTATTCTAAACAATCTGACATAAATTTAATTGCTTATTCCGATGCTGATTTTGCCGGGTGCAAACTCGACAGAAAAAGCACAAGTGGCACATGTCAATTCTTGGGTGCTAATTTGGTTTCTTGGTTTAGCAAGAAACAGAATTCAGTTGCCTTATCCACAGCTGAGGCTGAGTACATTGCAGCTGGAAGCTGTTGTGCCTAAGTTCTATGGATTAAGCAACAACTTGAAGACTTCGGTATCAAAATGGACAATATACCAATTAAATGTGATAATATAAGTGCAATTAATTTAACAAAAAATCCTGTCCAACACTCAAAATCAAAACATATAGAGATTAGGCATCACTTTATTAGGGATCATGTGCTGAAAAATGATATGATGATTGAGTATGTATGTACTGAAAATCAATTGGCCGATATCTTTACAAAGCCCCTTTGTAAAGATAGGTTCAACTTCTTAAGGAATGCATTGAGCTTGTATGATCCTAGCAATTAAATTGAACTTGCATTGCAATGCTTTGCTACTCAAACTAGTAATCCACCTCAAGGTCAACATAAGTGAAAGCATGAATCTATCTAAGTTAAATGACGAATTGTTCGACTTTACGGAGGATGGTTACCCTCCTTTGGACTCTTCATGGAGATATTTTCAGAGCCTATTTCATAGGTATTCGAAATTTGGTCAAACATTCCTCATTTCAATGTTAATAATTCAAAAAATCATTATCAAACTTTTATAGGATGTATTATTAAGGGGGAGGATCACAAACAAACTCACTCTGTATTCACCAAAAGAAATCATGTTGATTAGTGTGATTGAGTAAAATAAATTGGGAAAAGATAGAAATTAGTCTGAAATTTTTCAGTGCCAGAGACGTCTCTGGCAAATCGCAGAGACGTCCCCCCGGCGAGACGTCTCGCATCAGTCGCGGGACCGAACGAGGGTTTTTAAATAGGTGAAACAGCTCGAGCCGATCCGAGCTATTCTCTTCCATCCCCGACAAAAACAAAAACCCTAGCCTCCATTTGCTCTCCACCACAAACCCTAGCCTCCATTTGTTCTCCATCACAAACCCTAGCATCCATGGCACCTAAGAGGGCTAGACGAACCGGTGGGAGGCGTCCTAGGGTAGCAACCGACGGTGAGGAACGGAGGGAAGAGCCATCCGCGCCGTCCCCTCCGGTTGCTCCGCCAACCACGACCATTTCCTGTGCGAATCGCACAGTAACCACCGGTAGGTACATAGATTTCCATTTTCTAGATAGTGAGGGGTTCTCTATTGGAGAGAAACTCCGTGCCCAAGGGTGGGAATACCTTTGTACCCTCAATACATCGACCTACCCCGGCCTAGTTAGAGAGATGTTTAGTAATATGGCCTTAGGGGACTTAGGGTACACTGCACATGTCCGGGGGACGTTGGTAGAGATTAATGAGGATGTCCTATCTAGCGTCTTTCAAATCCCTAAGGACGATGAGGCTCCGACCTCACATCCCCAAAGGGAAATAGCCCTAAACTTGCTTTTAGGACGAGAGGACTGCGGGCCTCTTGATGTAGTGAACTCACAAGACCTAAATGCCGAAATGAGACTACTTTTGAGTATTGTCAACCGGGTCTTGTTTCCAAAAACCGGTCGCTTCGATTTTGTTTCGGAGCGAGACCTAGTTATCATGCACCACATCCTACTAGGGATTCCCCTAAACCTCCCTAGACTTATGTTGAACTACATTGCTATATGTCATAGGTATTCTAGGTTTAGCATACCCTATGGAATGATCTTTACCCTAGTATTCAAACATTTTAAGGTTCACATTCCAGAAAATGAACCTGCAAAACCCTTGAGAAACACCGACTATTATAATGAGAGCACAATGCGTAGAATGGAGTTTCACAAGGTAGATGGGTCATAGGTTAAGGTACCAAAAAGAAAAGCTCAAACCTTAGACCCTGAGATCCCACATCAGGAGCCTGACCACCACTCTCCTCCACTCAGCCACATGGACTTTCCTGATATACCTCCAGCTCAGCTGGACCTTCCACCTCTATGCCACCTCCTCCTACAGTCACTGGGCCCTTCTCCCTATCAGAAGAACAGATGCGCACTTTAGCATCTGTGATATGCAAGCAAATGAGGGAGGAAATGAGATCGATGATCTCTACTGAGTTGGCCCCCATCAGAGCCTCACATGAAGGGCTTCTACAAGAGTTGAAGGAAATCAGAACTCAGATAGAAGCTCCAGCGCAAGAACTAGTTAGTGTGAGTGCCACCCAAACCTTCAGATCAATTGAGCTACAAGACAGCTTGAGGAACATTTCAGATGGTCTTCAAGAGTTGACAAGCCCTGGAGGCAATGTGGGCACCGTGGCTGCCCAACTTAGAGGAAGAATTGAAAGGGCAAGCATTGAATTTGAAGCACTAGTGGCAGCCTTCCATCAATCTCAAGGAGAGCAGTTCAAAACTCTACTGGACTCAATTAATGCATTTATAGATGCAGCTGCTAGGGCTTATGAGCAACGTCGCCGATGAGGGACATTTTATAGACATCTAGAGTTCATCTGTTTTTGTAAAACCCTAGGCTCATTTTGAAACTTCTTTTGTATTAGGAATCAATACTTGTAATGATTTCCATTTTAACCTTGTAATGACTTCAAATGTTTACAATGAATGACATACAATTCCTTTTGAAACCTTGTGTATGTAAATTTGACACAACTTATCAATGCATATGAAACAGGGGGAGCACAACCTGAATATCAAAGGGGGAGTGAAATGAATTCTGAATTCATTAATAAAACAATAGACAGAGGGAGCATAACTTGAATATCCTTGAGTGGTTCATTGTAATATGCTGCATTCCCCTAGGAATTGTGCTTTAAGTACCTACGTATAATTTGTCCCCTTCATTGTTGATGACAAAAAGGGGGAGTAGATATATAGAACTTATATATGGAGTAGAACCTGAATATGGAATGCAATGCAAAATTTACACTCATACTTAAAGTTGAATTAGAAAAGATAAAATTGAAGAATATTGGCTTTAAGATAATTGCCCTTCTGAAAAAGAAAGGGGGAGTCAAAAAGAACTTAGCTTTCAATTATCTTTAGCATCAATATTTCATTTTAACTTGATTCAAATTCAGTTGATATGCTAAAATTGCTTAAGAGCTATTAAGATCAATCTTATGCATAAGGATAGAACTGAAAATTGACTATTTTGAATTATGCACACTGTATCTAGCTCTAATCAAAACATTATACTTGTACATCTGATCAAATACTGTGTATATGTTTAAATTTCGAATTTTGCATATACTCAGTGTTTTGTCATCATCAAAAAGGGGGAGATTGTTGACCCTCTAATGGATTTTGATGAATACAAAACACTAGAGTATAATTCCATTTATCTTAACAATTTACTTGAGGATTTCATGTGTTTAATTAAGAATATTGTTAAGAAATGTCTAGGCAAGTTCCCATAATTTTTATGAATTTATTGAAGAATTTTTGAGATGAAGAAAACAGATCAGGGACAGCCGAGACGTCTCCGGTTTGTTCCAGAGACGTCTCTGGCACAAACAGGAAGAACTGGCACGTTTGGAGACGTCCCCGGCACCTGGCGAGGCGTCTCGCAGGGTCGGAGTCGACTCTCTCAGAAGCGGAGTCGACTCTCTCAGTGGCGGCAGAAAGGTCGATTTAAAGAGATGCGCGCGAGCCGTCTCCACAGTACGCGGAGTCGTCCCCGCAAGTAAAAGCTGAGTTTCCGAGTCGTCCCCAGAGAGTGCGGAGTCGACTCTCTCAGGGTATTCCAGAGGATGTCTTTTTCGGTGATAAGGCAGCGGAGACGTCCCCTGAAAGAGCGGAGTCGACTCTCTCAGAGAATTTTAGAAGACTTGTTTTTCGGAGATATAACGGCGGAGTCGTCCCCAAGGCAGCGGAGTCGTCCCCATGCAAAAAGCGCAAACAAGAAGAGACATCCCCGTAAAGTGCCGAGGCGACTCTCTCAGAAAAATAGAAAAACAAGGATTCAAACCGTTCATCATCGGAGTCGTCCCCGTAAAGCGCCGAGTCGACCCCAAACAACGTCAAAAGTAAAATCTTACAGCCGAGACGTCTCGCGTTGAAGCGGAGACGTCTCCGAAGCGCCTGGAACGCGACTGACAACTTTTTCAGGTTTGGTTTGAATTTCAAACTCCCTTAACTTTATCTCTAATGGCTATATTTGCTTTTTGGGCTATAAAAGAGAGCTCTTAAGTGCTTTCCAATAACTTCTCACCAACCCAACACAAGATCATTCAAGAGAGAAGAAAGAAAAAGAGGTTCAAGGGAGTTAGTGCATTCAAGTGAAGAAATCAAGTGCCTTCAAGCTTCCCAAGTGATTTCGTGCTCGACTACTCTCTTCCGCTAGGCATTCAAAGCTCACATTCAAGCCAACGCGATCCACATCGGAAGAACCACCATTTCCCACGCTTCCAACGGCTAAAAGGGTTCTTCCGGGTTCTATTATTTCTTACTGTTTTATTTGCTTCTTGAGAGCTTTTAAATCCTTGTAAAACTTTTTCAATATTATGCTTGTTCCAGTCAAGGGACTTGGAACAAGGGAAAGGCGTCCCAAGCCTAGGTGAAATTGGGGGTTATAGGGTTCGTTGTTAGCCCGGTGTAAAACAACGAGTTGGGTAGTGCACTCGCAAAACTACCGAACTGTAATCTTGGATTATAGTGGAAATTTCCAAAGGTGCTTTGGGGAGTGGATGTAGGAGCAGTGGAAGCTCCGAACCACTATAAAACCTTGTGTTTGCGATTGATTGTTCTCATACCTCTATATTTACTTTAGTTCATACATTTGTGTGTTTTATTTTTAATTAGGCAAAAAGTTTTAAAACACCCAATTCACCCCCCTCTTGGGTGACCATCTCTGGGCAACATACACACAGATGTGTGTGGCCTATTCGATATGCAAGCCAGGGGACGTTATTCATACTTCATTACCTTTACCGATCATTATTCACGGTATGGGTATGTGTATCTTATGAGACACAAATCTGAATCTTTCGAAAAGTTCAAAGAGTTCATAAATGAAGTAGAAAAACAAACTGAAAAACCTCTTAAGGCTCTTCGATCAGATCGAGGAGGAGAATACCTTAGTGGAGAATTTCGGGACTATCTCAAGGATAATGGCATAGTCTCACAATGGACTCCTCTGGGTACACCTCAACTCAACGGGGTGTCAGAGAGGAGAAATCAGACTCTATTGGATATGGTCCGGTCCATAATGAGCTTCACTGATTTACCGATGTTTCTTTGGGGAGATGCCTTACTTACCGCAGTATATCTACTTAATAGAGTTCCCTCTAAATCCGTTCCTATCACACCGTATGAGATATGGCATGGTAAGAAACCAAGTCTTGGTCATCTCAAGATTTGGGGATGTCCAGCCCACGTCAAAAGACTACAGGCGGACAAACTAGAGGCTAGGACCATAAGTGCTCGTTTTATAGGATATCCTAAAGAGTCATTAGGATACAATTTTTACGTCTCAGAGGAGCACAATGTGTTTGTGAGCCGTCATGCCATCTTCTTGGAAAACCAGTTTATCCTTGATAGAGGTAGTGGGAGGAAAATTGAGCTTGAAGAGAAAGTCTCTGAAAAGCAACGAGTCATGGATCCTATCGAACCCATTAATACAGAGCCAGTACACGATGTCCCTCAACCACCTCGTAGATCTAGTAGGGTCTCCCATCCTCCTGATAGAAGAGGATACCGAGGAAATGTTCCTAGTGGGAGATAGGGATCACATACAGGATCCCAAAACCTACAACGAGGCGATATCTGATATCGATTCCGAGAAATGGTTGGAAGCCATAAAATCAAAGTTAGACTCCATGCGTTCCAACCAAGTTTGGACCTTACTAGATCTACCAGAAGGTATTGTACCTATTGGATGCAAATGGATCTACAAAAGGAAAATAGGTTCGGATGGAAAGGTAGAGACCTTTAAGGCAAGGCTGGTGGCGAAAGGGTATAGTCAACGCGAAGGCATTGACTATCAGGAGACCTTTTCACCTGTAGCCATGCTAAAATCCATCCGAACATTGCTTGCCATTGCAGCATTTCATGATTATGAAATCTGGCAGATGGATGTGAAAACTGCTTTCCTAAATGGATATCTTGAAGAAGATATCTATATAGAACAGCCTCTGGGTTTCACTTCCAGTGATGGAGATCACAAGGTCTGCAAGCTGCAAAGGTCCATTTATGGACTAAAGCAAGCATCTCGAAGTTGGAACACTCGTTTCGATGACGCAATCAAAACGTTTGATTTCATCAAAAACGAAGAGGAACCATGTGTTTACAAAAAGGTTAGTGGGAGCGCTGTCGTATTTCTCGTACTGTACGTGGACGACATCCTCCTGATAGGGAATGATATTCCCATGCTAACCTCAGTTAAGGTCTGGTTATCAAAAGTATTCTCCATGAAAGACATTGGGAAAGCATCCTATATTTTGGGAATAAAGGTCTATAGAGATAGACCTAAAAGGATGCTTGGCCTATCACAGAAAATGTACATAGAGGAAGTGCTGAAAAGGTTCAGCATGGAAAACTCTAAAAGGGGTCTCTTACCCCTAAGACATGGAATTCATCTCTCCAAGAAGATGTGCCCCAACACATCTGAAGAGATTCAACGCATGAGCAAGATCCCTTATGCATCGGCAATAGGGAGCCTCATGTATGCCATGCTATGTACACGACCTGATATAGCCCTAGCTGTGAGTGTCACAAGCAGATATCAGTCGAATCCAGGTGAAGAACACTGGACAGCTGTGAAGAATATTCTTAAGTACTTGAGAAGAACTAAAGATTTATTCTTGGTCTTTGGAGGATCATCAGAGTTAAAGGTAGAAGGGTACACAGATTCAGACTTCATGACTGATGTCGATGATAGGAAGTCAACATCTAGATATGTGTTCTTGTGCAATGGTGGTACAGTAAATTGGAAGAGTTCTAAACAACCGATCATTGCTGATTCTACTATGGAAGCTGAATACATCGCCGCCTCTGAAGCTGCTAAGGAAGGCTTCTGGTTCAAGAAATTTATTGCGGAATTGGATGTAATGTCATCAGATGCCATAACACTCTACTGCGATAATAATGGCGCCATAGCTCTTGCTAAGGAGCCAAGGTCTCATCAGAAGTCCAAGCACATAGAGCGGCACTTCTACCTCATACGCGACTATGTTGAGAAGAAGTATGTCGAGGTGCAGAGAGTAGACTCCGCGGACAACGTGGCAGACCCATTCACTAAGCAGCTAAGTCAACAAAAGACTGAAGCCCACCTTGAGAAGATGGGACTAAGATATATGACTGATTGGCTTTAGTGCAAGTGGGAGATTGTTAGATGTATGCCCTAGAAGCCAATTTTGGCTGACACATTATTAATTCTAGGACATAATTTGTACTTGACTTTATTATTATTGAATAAATGAAAGGCATCTTTTTCATTCATATTATTATTGTGTCTATGAATCGTCCAAGGAATTAATAAGATGATGATGCATATTCTCAAGAGTTGAGAATTTGAGCCATGTATCATTAGTGATTAATTTCTAAACGCTCCTGATCGATGGATCATCACGAGGACGGTGATCGATCCGATAAGATCAGTGCACACATTACTTTCCCTATGGATGGACGAGACTCGAGTCCACGGTGTGGAGATACTGAAGTAATAGTGCAGGTGCTTGTTAGAGAACAAGGGTACTGAGCGTGACCAATACAAGAAGTCACTTGGATGTCTATCCACTCGTCAGTGACTTGCTTGATGTTGCAGTAGTGTGACTGGTCCTTTGACCTGCGGTGCTTCGGCTACTCACAGTGAGGTTATTGTAGTTTGACTGCACACATACATGGTCTCTAGCCATATGGGTCCATTAAGTGTAGATTGGCTGCAGTAGGTTCACTGTAGGAGTAGGGTATTCACCTATAAGGAATCTATCGACCTTGATAGATAAGGAGAGATCCTATGTGATTTATAAGACTGAGTTCGTAAGACCTCGGCCGGGGCAGTATGCACAGTGGAGAAAGAGTTTTCCACTCTCGAACTTAAGTCGAATAAATCTTCACATATGATAGACGATGGGGTTTGACGAGTTGTCCATGACCTCTGTCCTGTAGGGATCCACGATAGTAGGACTGTATCACATGATAACTGCACCTAGAGGTTCATCATTCTATTCTGCTAGGTAGCCACTACATGCTACTAGGTGTCACTGGTGGATGGTGGGACTCATAGGGATTATCTTGATGATCGATAAACCCTAATGAGTAGAGTTGGAATCGTTCCGACCCATTGAAAGGAGTTTTCAATGATATTGTGATAAGATCACAAAATATCTCACTACCAGTCAGAGTAGAACCTATGGGGTCACACACACTAGAAGTATTGACCGATCCGATGGTTGGACAGTGATTTTGAATCACGAGTAATCAATTCGATTGATAATAAGTTGAAGAAGGAATGGAAATTGATTAATTAGACTTAAAACACGAATCCTACTTCGAGTAGGATTCCTAGAGTCCTAATTGGATTAGGACTGGGAATCCTAATTGGAGTAGGACTGGGATTCCTACTTGGAGTAGGATTCCTACAATCCTAATTAGATTAGGAGATTTGAATTAAAATTGGATTCCTACTTAGAATAGGATTCCTAGAGTCCTAATCGGATTAGGACTTCGAATTCAAATTAGAGTCCTAATTGAATTAGGACTAGAATTAAACAAGTCCTAATTGGATTAGGATTTCTTAAGTCATAATTAATTATTAATCTAATGAATCAACATGACTCCTAATTGGGTTAGGATTGAAGAGTTCAATAGAGTCATGGTTCATTCAAGTTCTAATTGGATTAGGACTAGCATAGATTGAACCTGATTGATTCATGATTTGGTTAATCCTAATTAGATTAGGACTAAACCATGAGAAGGACACCTAATCCTCCTTGGAGGAGGATTAGGTTAACCAAGTAAGAGGGGCATGAGCCCCTCTCCTCTTGATTGGTGCGGCATGAAGAGAAGGGGCCGGCGCCCCCTCTTGGAAATAAGTCAAGGGCTCCTAACTTGTAGGAGCCCTTCATGACTTTAAAAAGGGAGGTGGGCAGCTGACCTAGGGCATCATTAGAAGCCCTCCTCTCCAATTCGAGGCCACCCTTCTCTCCTCTTGGATCAGCCGCAAGCAAGAAGGAAAAGGGCCTTGATAGTCTTCTTCTTCCTCCTTCGTTTGGGATTCAACACAAGGAAAAGAAAAGGCTGCATCTAGCCTTTTGGATCTTCTCCCTTGATCCCTTCATCTTCTTCCTCCTCCCTCTATCATTCAAGAGTTGAAGTAAAGGGAGGTGATCAGCCATCAAAGTAATCTAGACTTAGATTCTCACCAAGATTCCTTCCTTTGATGAATAGTGGCTCTTAAATACTTCTCCCACCTCCAAAGATCACTTTTCTACCGTTGGAATGGAGAAAGTAGCCGTTTATAGCCGTTGGAAATTTAAAAAGTACATCTTCAGAACTAGCCATTGGGCTGTCACCCGTGCTGGGGTCGACCCCTGCTATAGTGGGGTCGGCCCCTACTACAGTAGGGTCAGCCCTCTCAAAAAATTCAGAAACTTGTTTTTCTAACTCTTCATGCTGGGGTCGACTCATGCTTTCTTGGGGTCGACCCATGCTATAGTGGGGTCGACCCAAGGTACAGTGGGGTCGGTCCTCTCAGGGATTCCAAAGACATATTTTTTTGAGTTCTTAACCTGGGGTCAGCTCATGGTCTCTTAGGGTCGGCTCAAGGTTTCTTGGGGTCGGCTCCACCTAGGGTCGGCTCAAGGAAACTTGAGGTCGGCCCTCTCAGTAAATTCCAGAAGGATATATTTTCAGATGGTTGAAGCTGGGGTCGGCCAGAGCTTTTCTGGGGTCGACTCGAGCTGGGGTCGGCCCGAGTTTTTTTGGGGTTGACCCGAGATCTGTGCCATTTGTGCCATTTGTGCCAGAATGTGCCAAAGTGTGCCAAATTGTGCTAGGGTTGACTCCATCTCTTCTGGGGTCGACTCTAACCCTGTTTTTCTGCATCTTTATGTTAGATTTGCACATTAAACATATAAAAGAAGTAACAACATTGCAAATCATTTTTTTCTCCTTAGGATGCTTGGCACATTAAAGTTTAAGCTTATTAAGCATGTAAATGACAGAGTTAAGCTTCAATCAAAGGAACTTGACTCTAAGGTATATTAAACTCTAAATTAGTTCTTTCCTCAAGTTCTTCCAATATAATTTGTTTTAGATGTGTTCTTGAAAGTTCTTTTAAATATATCAAGCAAAGCGTATCAAGGATGTATCAAATCTTTCTTCCTTACTTATGTATTAAATCAATTGAATTGAAAGCATTAGAATTTTCATTTGACCTCAATGGCTTTGTAAACATCAAAATCACACTAGGATCCTCAAAAACCATGGCTGAACCTGATTGGGTTGCCTATGTACCCCTTCACAAGGGAGATCAAGCCATATGTAGTTCTTTTTAAGTTTAAAAAATGCAGCAAAAAAATTGAATCAAATAATTTAATTCATGCATGCTTACAAGATCAAATCTAGAAATCAGCATTGTAAGAACACATAGAATTATGCCGGAATCGTTTAAACAATTATTGTTGCCCAGAGATGGTCACCCAAGAGGAGGGTGAATTGGGTGTTTTAAAACTTTTTGTCTAATTAAAAATAAAACACACAAATGTATGAGCTAAAGTAAAAATAAAGGTATGAAAACAGACAATCGCAAACACAAGCTTTTATAGTGGTTCGGAGCTTCCACTGCTCCTACATCCACTCCCCAAAGCACCTTTGGGAATTTCCACTATAATCCAAGATTACAGTACGGTAGTTTTGCGAGTGCACTACCCAACTCTTTGTTTTACACCGGGCTAACAACGAACCCTAAAACCCCCAATTTCACCTACGCTTGGGACGCCTTTCCCTTGTTCCAAGTCCCTTGACTGGAACAAGCACAATATTGAAAGAGTTTTACAAACGATTGGAAAGCTCTAAATAAGCAAATATAACAATGATAAACTTTAAAACCCGGAAGAATCCTTTTGCCGTTGGAAGCATGGGAAATGATGATTCTTCCGATGTGGATCGCGTAGGCTTGAGTGTGAGCTTTGAATGCCGAGCGGAAGAGAGTAGTTGAGCTTGAAATCAGTTGGGAAACTCGAAAGCACTTGATTTCTTCACTTGAATGCACTAACTCCCTTGAACCTCTTTTTCTTTCTTCTCTCTAGAATGATCTTGCTTTGGGTTGGTGAGAAGTTGTTGAGAAGCACTTAGGAGCTCCCTTTTATAGCCCAAAAAGCAAATATAGCCGTTAGAGATAAAGTAAAAGAGATTTGAAATTCAAACCAAACCTGCAAAAGTTGTCAGTCGCGTCCCAGGCGCTCCGGAGACGTCTCCGCTTCAACGCGAGACGTCTCGGCTGTATAAATTTACTTTTCACTTTGTTTGGGGTCGACTCGGCACTTTACGGGGACGACTCCGATGATGAACGGTTTGAATCCTTGTTTTTCTGTTTTTCTGAGAGGGTCGCCTCGGCGCTTTACAGGGACGTCTCGGCTTGTTTGCACTTTTTGCATGGGGACGACTCCGCTGCCTTGGGGACGACTCCGTCGTTATAACTCCGAAAAACATGTCTTCTGGAATTCTCTGAGAGAGTCGACTCCGCTCTTTCAGGGGACGTCTCCGCTGCCTTAACTCCGAAAAAGACATCCTCTGGAAAACCCTGAGAGAGCCGACTCCGCTACATTGGGGACGACTCGGAAACTCAGCTTTTTAACTTGCGGGGACGACTCCGCGTACTGTGGGGACGGCTCGCGCGTATCACTTGAAATCTGCCTTTCTGCCGCCACTGAGAGAGTCGACTCCGCTACTGAGAGAGTCGACTCCGACCCTGCGAGACACCTCGCCAGGTGCCGGGGACGTCTCCAAGTGTGCCAGTTCTTCCTGTTTGTGCCAGAGACGTCTCTGAGACTATCCGGAGACGTCTCGGCTGTCCCTGATCTGTTTTCTTCATCTCAAAAATTCTTCAATAAATCCTTAAAAATTATGGGAACTTGCCTAGACATTTCTTAACAATATTCTTAATAAAACACATGAATTCCTCAATTAAATTGTTAAGATAAATAGAATTATACTCTAGTGTTTTGTATTCATCAAAATCCATTAGGGGGTCAACAATCTCCCCCTTTTTGATGATGACAAAACACTGAGTATATGCAAAATTCGAATTTTAAACATATACACAGTATTTGATCAGATGTACAAGTCTAATGTTTTGATTAGAGCTAGATACAATGTGCATAATTTAAAATAGTCAATTTTCAGTTCTATCCTTATGCATAAAATTAATCTTAATAGGTCTTGAGCAATTTTAGCATATCAACTAAATTTGAATCAAGTTAAAATGAAATATTGATGCTAAAGATAATTAAAAGCTAAGTTCTTTTTAACTCCCCCTTTCTTTTTCAGAAGGGCAATTATCTTAAAGCCAATATTCTTCAATTTTATCTTTTCTAATTCAACTTTGGAGTATGAATTTCGTATTTTGCATTCCAATGTATCCAATATCCATATTGGTTCTACTCCCCCTTTTTGCATTTCATAATTAAGTTCTACTCCATATACTCCATATATATATATATATCTACTTTATTTTCCCATAAATTTTGCATTCCAATGTATCTAATATCCATATTGGGTCTACTCAATATATAAGTTCTATTATATCTACTCCCCCTTTTTGTCATCAACAATGAAGGGGACAAATTATCCTTAGGTGCTTAAAGCATACTTCCTAGTAAAATTCAGCATATTTCCATGAACCACTCAAGGATATTCAAGTTGTGCTCCCCTTGTCCAAGTTATTTCTATTAATGAATTTAGTCATTCATATCACTCCCCCTTTGTTTTGGTATTCATTTCAGACTCCTCTTTTTGTTAATCATAGTTATCACTAGATGTGCTCCCCCTGTGTCATATGCATTGATAAGTTGTGTTAAATTTTACCACTTAAGGCATGCTATGAGATTTTTATGGCACATCACAATCACAGAATCACATACACAGAGTTAGCAATGTACACAAAGTTTGAAAAGAAATTGTATTCATGTATCATTGTAAACCTTTGAAGTCAGTACAAAGTTAAGAGAAGAAATCATTACAAGTATTGATTTTTAATACAAAAAGTGTTTCAAAATAGCCTAAGGTTTACAAAAAGAAGATCCCTAGATGTCTACAAAATGTCCCTCATCGGTGACGTTGCTCATAAGCCCTAGCAGCTGCATCTATGAAAGCATTGATGGAATCTAGCAGTGTTCTGAATTGATCTCCCTGTGACTGATGGAAGGCTGCCACTAGTGCTTCAAATTCTATGGTTGCCCTTTCAATTCTTCCTCTAAGTTGGGCAACCAAGGTGCCCACATTTCCTCCAGGGCTTGTCAACTCTTGAAAGCTATTTGAGATGCTCCTCAAGTCATCCTTTAGCTCGATGGATCTGAAGGTTTGGGTGGCACTCACACCAACTAGTTCTTGCGCTGTAGCTTCTATTTGAGCTCTAATTTCCTTCAGCTCTTGTAGAATCCCTTCATGTGAAGCTCTGATGGGGGCCAACTCAGTAGAGATCATCGATCTCATTTCCTCCCTCATTTGCTGGCATATCACAGATGCTAAAGTGCGCATCTGGTCTTCGGATAGGGAGAAGGGCCCACTGACTGGAGGAGGTGGTGGCATGGATGTGGAAGGTCCAGCTGAGCTGGAGGGTACATCAGGATAGTCCATGTGGCTATGTGGAGGAGAGTGGTGGTCAGACTCCTGATGTGGGATCTCAGGCTCTAGGGTTTGAACTTTTCTTTTTGGTACCTTGACCCAAGACCCATCTACCTTGTGAAACTCCATTCTACGCATTGTGCTCTCATTATAATAGTCGGTGTTTCTCAAGGGTTTTGCAGGCTCATTTTCTGGAATGGGTACTTTGAAATGTTTGAAGAGTAGGGTAAGGATCATCCCATAAGGTATGCTAAACCTAGAATACCTATGACATGTAGCAATGTAGTTCAACATGAGTCTAGGGAGGTTTAGAGGAATCCCCAGTAGGATATGGTGCATGATAACTAAATCTCGCTCCGAAACAAAATCGAAGCGACCGGTTTTAGGAAACAAGACCCGGTTGACAATACTTAGAAGTAGTCTCATTTCGGCATTTAGGTCTTGGGAGTTGACTACATCAAGAGGGCCGCAGTCCTCTCTTCCTAGAAGCAAGTTTAGGGCTATTTCCCTTTGGGGATGTGAGGTCGGAGCCTCACCATCTTTAGGAATTTGCAGAACAGTGGATAGAATATCCTCATTAATTTCTACCAATGTCCCCTGGACATATGCAGTGTACCCTAAGTCCCCTAAGGCCATATTACTAAACATTTCTCTAACAAGGCCGGGGTAGGTCGAAGTATTGAGGGTACAAAGGTATTTCCACCCTTGGGCACGGAGTCTCTCTCCAATAGAGAACCCCTCATTATCTAGAAATGCAAAGTCTATGTACCTACCGGTCGTCACTGTGCGATTTGCACAGGAAATGGTCGTGGTTGGCGGAGCAACCGGAGGAGACGGCGCGGAAGGTTCTTCCCTCCGTTCCTCACCGTCGGCCGCTGCCCTAGGACGCCTCCCACCGGTCCTCCTAGCTCTTTTAGGTGCCATTGAATGGAAAACCTAGGGAAATGAGGAGGAAGAGGCTAGGGTTTGTGTTGGAGAGAAAATGGAGGCTAGGGTTTTTGTTTTTGTCGGGGATGAAAGGGATAGCTCGGGTCGGCTCGAGCTGTTTCGACCTATTTTAAAAATCCTCGTTCGGTCTCCGAGACATCTCCGCGACTAAGGCGAGACGTCTCGCCGGGGGGGACGTCTCTGCGATTTGCCAGAGACGTCTCCGGCACTGAAAAATTTCAGACTGATTTTTATCTTTTCTCAATTTGTTTCATTTAATCACACTAATTATGATTTCTTTAGGTGAATATAGAATGAGTTTGTTTGTGATCCTCCCCCTTAATAATACATCCTATAGAGGTTTGATAATGATTTTTGAATTATTAATGTTGAAATGAGGAATGTTTGACCAAATTTCGAATACCTATGAAATAGGCTCTGAAAATATCTCTATGAAGAGTCCAAGGGAGGGTAACCATCCTCCGGAAAGTCAAACAGTTCGTCATTTAGCTTAGATGGATTCATGCTTTCACTTATGTTGACCTTGAGGTGGATTACTAGTTTTTTGAGTAGCAAGGCATTGCAATACAAGTTGAATTTATTTGCTAGGGTCATACAAGCTCAAAGCATTTCTTAAGAAGTTGAACCTATCTTTACAAAGGGGCTTTGTAAAGATATCGGCCAATTGATTTTCAGTACATACATATTCAATCATCACATCATTTTTCAGCACATGATCCCTAATAAAATGATGTCTAATCTCTATATGCTTTGATTTAGAGTGTTGGACAGGATTTTTTGTTAAATTAATTGCACTTGTATTATCACATTTAATTGGTATGTTGTCCATTTTGATGCCGAAGTCTTCAAGTTGTTGCTTAATCCAAAGAACTTGGGCACAACAGCTTCCAGCTGCAATGTACTCAGCCTCAGCTGTGGACAAGGCAACTGAATTCTGTTTCTTGCTAAACCAAGAAACCAAATTAGTACCCAAGAATTGACATGTGCCACTTATGCTTTTTCTGTCGAGTTTGCACCCGGCAAAATCAGCATCGGAATAAGCAATTAAATTTATGTCAGATTGTTTAGAATACCATAAGCCTACATTAGATGTCCCTACTAGATATCTAAAAATTCTTTTAACAGCTTGCAAGTGTGATTCCTTAGGACATGCTTGGTATCTAGCACACATACAAACACTGAATAATATATCTGGTCTACTAGCAGTAAGGTAAAGTAAAGAGCCTATCATACCTCTGTACAATTTACAATCTATACTTTTACCTTTTTCATCTTTGTCAAGCTTGCAACTTGAGCCCATGGGTGTGCTGATTTTCTTTGCATCCTTCATCTTGAATTTTTCCAACATTTCCTTGATATATTTGGATTGACTGATGAAGATGCCTTCCTCTGATTGTTTTATTTGTAGCCCAAGGAAGAAGTTGAGCTCATCCATCATGCTCATTTCAAATTCTCCCTGCATAAGCTTGGCAAACTCTTGACAAAGACTATCGTTAGTAGCACCAAAAATTATATCATCCACATAAATTTGTACAAGCAATAAGTCATTTCCTTTTCTTTTAATGAAGAGGGTTTTGTCTACATTTCCTCTCTTAAATTTATTTTCAATTAGGAAATTACTTAATCTTTCATACCATGCCCTAGGGGCTTGCTTAAGTCCATACAATGCTTTATGCAATTTATACACATAATCTGGATGTAAGTGATTTTCAAAATCTGGAGGTTGTCCTACATAAACTTCCTCCATTATATAACCATTTAAAAAAGCACTTTTTACATCCATTTGATAGAGTTTAAAATCCATAAAGCATGCATATGCCAAAAGTAGTCTAATAGCTTCTAATCTAGCAATAGGAGCAAAAGTTTCATCAAAGTCTATTCCTTCCTCCTGATTATAACCTTTGGCAACTAGTCTAGCTTTGTTTCTTATGACTATTCCATCTTCATCTAGTTTATTTCTATACACCCACTTGGTGCCTATGATTGAAACATTAGGGGGTCTTTTCATTAGGGTCCAAACTTCATTTCTTTCAAATTGGTTTAATTCCTCTTGCATAGCATTCATCCAATTATCATCTTTTTCAGCTTCTTCTAGTGATTTAGGCTCGATTTGTGAAACGAATGCAAGATAATTACTAGTGTTTCTTAAAGAGGATCTAGTTCTTATTCCTTGTGAAGGATCACCAAGGATTAGATCCTTTGGATGACCATGTGCATACCTCCATTCCTTAGGAAGATCTTGATTTCTTGATGGAGGTTGATCTTCTTCATCTTGCTGAATTGTATCTTCTTTGATCTCATCCTCATGTTGTTTGTCTTGCATGGAGAATTCCTTCATTCGGTCTTCAAGTATACCTGCATCACCATCTTCTTCTTTTCTAGAAGAATCTCCATTAGCTTCATCAAAAACAACATGAATGGATTCTTCAACAACGAGAGTTCTCTTGTTGAAGACCCTGTATGCTCTACTAGATGAGGAATAACCTAAGAAGATCCCCTCATCTGATTTAGCACTAAATTTACTTAGATTGTCCTTTCCATTGTTTAAAATAAAGCATCGACAACCGAAAACATGAAAATAGCTTATATTTGGTTTCTCACTTTTTATCAACTCATAAGGTGTCTTCTTTAAGATGGATCTAACTAAAGCACGATTTAAAATATGACATGAAGTATTTATTGCTTCAGCCCAAAAATACTTTGGTAGATCCGATTCGCACAACATGGTACGAGCCATATCTGCTAGTGTGCGATTCTTCCTTTCTACCACCCCATTTTGTTGGGGTGTCATAGGTGCCGAGAAATTGTGATTGATACCATTTTCTTCACAAAATTTTTCAAAATACTGATTTTCAAACTCGGTACCATGATCACTCCTAATTGCTTTTAGTTTAAGATTGAGTTCATTCGAAACCCTATTATGAAATTTGATAAAAGCGGGAAAGGACTCATCTTTGTGTGCAAGAAATAAAACCCATGTAAAACGTGAAAAATCATCAACAATTACAAGACCAAATTTCTTACCCCCTAGACTAGCAGTTCTAGTGGGTCCAAACAAATCCATGTGAATTAGTTCTAAGGGTTTTGATGTTGAGACTATGTTCTTAGACTTGAAAGAACTTCTTGTTTGTTTCCCTAATTGACATGCAGCACAAATTTTATTCTTTTCAAAGTCTATTTTTGATAGTCCTTTGACTAGATCCTTTGTAATTAATTTAGAGATTAAATCCATGCTAGCATGCCCTAACCTACGATGCCATAACCAACTAGTCTCATTAACTTTGGGATCCATGGCTACAAGACATTGGCCATCCTTCATGGTGAGATCATCAAGATCTACCATGTAAACATTTCCATGCCTATGTCCTGTGAGTATGATCTCATTGTCAATTGGACTACTAATTATGCATAGTGATGATTCAAATGACACTTTAAAGCCCTTGTCACAAAATTGACTTATACTTAATAAATTATGTTTTAGTCCATTAACTAACAATACATTATCAATAAATGAGGAGGGTGATATGGAGATTTTACCAACACCAATGATTTGACCTTTAGCATTGTCTCCGAATGTGACTACTCCTCTTTCTTTTGATTTCAAGGTGACGAAGAGACTCTTGTCACCGGTCATATGCCTTGAGCAACCACTATCAAGATACCACATTCTCTTTTTATTCTCGGCTGCAAGGCATACCTGCAAAATGATCATGTGAAGCTCTTAGGTACCCAAGTTTTCTTGGGTCCTTCGTGGTTAGTGTAGTTGGTTCCCTTAGGCACCCATACTTTAGTTATGTTTTTAGCTTTTACAAATGTACTCTTGTTGGTTTGGATCTTTCTTTGAATACAAGAGTAGGCTTTATGTCCATTCTTTCCACAATGAAAGCATGTAGGTTTTTCAGTTTTTACATCTTTTGCTTTTACAAAGAAATTCTTTAGATACTTTTGTTGTTTGTTAGTTTTATATCCTAATCCGGCTTTATTGAAAACAGCTCTTTGATTTGAAAGAATAAGATTTAATTTTTCAGAGCTTTGTGTAAATTTTTCAACAATTGGTTTGTACTTATGTACCTCATTCTTAAGATTCAAATTTTCTTTAATTAGTTCTTCCTTATCCTTTTTAAGGGATTCAACATTTTGTGCAAGTGAGGTATTATTATCGAGTAGGGATTTTACTTTTAGATTTAATTCCTTAATTAGTGTTTTTGCCGTTTCATTTTCAATGATAAGTTTTGAATTTTTATTTTCTAGATCAATGGTGTTAACATTTTCAACGCTCTCTTTCTCAATCAATAGATTTTTAATATCATCCTTTAGTTTTAGATTGGAGGCTTTTAATTCTTTATTCTTTGCTCCTAACATACTACAATCACTCATAAGTTCTTGAAAAGCTTCATACAATTCTTCTAAAGTAAAATTTATAGTTGTGTTTTGACATACCTCATCATCTTCGAACGCCATGAAGCACAAATTGGCGGTCTCTTCCTTCTCTTCCTCGGAGGATGATGTGTCACTATCATCCCATGTTGCCTTCAATGCCTTCTTCTTCTTCTTTCCAAAATACTTCTTTTGTTGAGGGCATTCGGAACGAATGTGTCCCGGTCTCTTGCAATCATAGCATATGATTGGGTCTCTTTCTTTTTCTTTTTCTTTTTCCCAATCATTTCTCTCTCCAAACTTTTTCCTTGGGAAGGGTTTCTTTCTTCTCATGAATTTCTTAAACTTTCTTACTATCAAACCCAAATCCTCATCTTCGCTTTCTTCTTTGCTCTCACTACTTTCTTCTTCACACACACTCGAAGTAGCCTTGAGTGCGATTGTCTTTTTCTTCGGCAACTCTTCTTCATGTTGCTTCATTGTGAGCTCATGCGTCATCAATGAGCCCAGTAGTTGTTCTAATCCCAAAGTGTTGAGGCCTTTGGCTTCTACGATCGCCGTGACCTTTGCTTCCCATGCTTTTGGCAAAGACCTGAGAATTTTACTCACAAGTTCCGGATTAGTATAAGATTTACCCAAACTTTTTAGACCATTAATTATATCGGTAAAGCGTGTAAACATGCATGTGATGGTTTCATTGGGTTCCATCTTAAACAACTCATATTTGTGAACTAGAATGTTCACTTTAGACTCTTTGACTTGATTTGTACCCTCGTGGGTAACTTCAAGCCTATCCCATATTTCCTTAGCGGAACTACATGTGGAGACTCTGTTAAACTCATTTACATCTAGAGCACAAAATAATGAGTTCATGGCTCTAGAATTGAGTTGAACCATCCTACTATCATTCTCATCCCAATCCTCCTCAGGTTTGGGAACTTGAATGCCATTTACCATGTGTGATGGTTCTTGTGGTCCCTTGACTATAACCCTCCACAAGGCATAGTCTTGTGCTTGAATGAAGATCCTCATTCTAGTCTTCCAATAGGTATAATTTGTCCCATTGAAGAGTGGAGGTCTATTGGTTGCTTGCCCCTCAGCAGGAACATTGTTAAAGGGTGTTGCCATCTAGATCTTTGGCTAAGACGGTTAGGTCTTTCAAGAAATACACAGAGCACCCGCTCTGATACCACTTGTTGCCCAGAGATGGTCACCCAAGAGGGGGGTGAATTGGGTGTTTTAAAATTTTTTGTCTAATTAAAAATAAAACACACAAATGTATGAGCTAAAGTAAAAATAAAGGTATGAAAATAGACAATCGCAAACACAAGCTTTTATAGTGGTTCGGAGCTTCCACTGCTCCTACATCCACTCCCCAAAGCACCTTTGGGAATTTCCACTATAATCCAAGATTACAGTACGGTAGTTTTGCGAGTGCACTACCCAACTCGTTGTTTTACACCGGGCTAACAACGAACCCTAAAACCCCCAATTTCACCTAGGCTTGGGACGCCTTTCCCTTGTTCCAAGTTCCTTGACTGGAACAAGCACAATATTGAAAGAGTTTTACAAACGATTGGAAAGCTCTAAATAAGCAAATATAACAATGATAAACTTTAAAACCCGGAAGAATCCTTTTGCCGTTGGAAGCGTGGGAAATGATGATTCTTCCGATGTGGATCGCGTAGGCTTGAGTGTGAGCTTTGAATGCCGAGCGGAAGAGAGTAGTTGAGCTTGAAATCAGTTGGGAAACTCGAAAGCACTTGATTTCTTCACTTGAATGCACTAACTCCCTTGAACCTCTTTTTTTTTCTTCTCTCTAGAATGATCTTGCTTTGGGTTGGTGAGAAGTTGTTGAGAAGCACTTAGGAGCTCCCTTTTATAGCCCAAAAAGCAATATAGTCGTTAGAGATAAAGTAAAAGAGATTTGAAATTCAAACCAAACCTGCAAAAGTTGTCAGTCGCGTCCCAGGCGCTCCGGAGACGTCTCCGCTTCAACGCGAGACGTCTCGGCTGTATAAATTTACTTTTCACTTTGTTTGGGGTCGACTCGGCACTTTACGGGGACGACTCCGATGATGAACGGTTTGAATCCTTGTTTTTCTGTTTTTCTGAGAGGGTCGCCTCGGCGCTTTACAGGGACGTCTCGGCTTGTTTGCACTTTTTGCATGGGGACGACTCCGCTGCCTTGGGGACGACTCCGTCGTTATAACTCCGAAAAACATGTCTTCTGGAATTCTCTGAGAGAGTCGACTCCACTCTTTCAGGGGACGTCTCTGCTGCCTTAACTCCGAAAAAGACATCCTCTGGAAAACCCTGAGAGAGCCGACTCCGCTACACTGGGGACCACTCGGAAACTCAGCTTTTTAACTTGCGGGGACGACTCCGCGTACTGTGGGGACGGCTCGCGCGTATCACTTGAAATCTGCCTTTCTGCCGCCACTGAGAGAGTCGACTCCGCTACTGAGAGAGTCGACTCCGACCCTGCGAGACGCCTCGCCAGGTGCCGGGGATGTCTCCAAGTGTGCCAGTTCTTCCTGTTTGTGCCAGAGACGTCTCTGAGACTATCCGGAGACGTCTCGGCTGTCCCTGATCTGTTTTCTTCATCTCAAAAATTCTTCAATAAATCCTTAAAAATTATGGAAACTTGCCTAGACATTTCTTAACAATATTCTTAATAAAACACATGAATTCCTCAATTAAATTGTTAAGATAAATGGAATTATACTCTAGTGTTTTGTATTCATCAAAATCCATTAGGGGGTCAACAATTATGCTAAAACTTTATGCATGATTAACTATCAGATCTGAAAGGTAAACACTCTACTCCGATTAATCTACGAATATCCATCGAATGGATGATAGTCAACTTTAAAGACCACGCAATGGCACGTATCTAGTAGGATAGTGATTACGGATATCGATCCACAGGGATTGGGGTATAGTTGTTTTCTTAAAAATAAAAATATTTAAAAGGATGAATTTGTGAAGACTATTAAACTAAGCAATTTAATAAAAGAAAATGCAATTAAAGGGATATCAATTTAGGAGAACCTAGGGCAAGGAATTCACCACTAACATCGGAACAAGGGTTATTTGTATTTTAATTTATTCTTGGATTAACATGCAAATTGGCTACAAGCCTTAAAAGCATTCGAATAAAATTTTACAAAAGCAATTTGGGAATAATCCATCTTCAGTTGGCATGAAATGTCTACCCTAATCTAAGGTGGTAGCACACTGCATCTTCCTTAAGCATGGACTATCTTATATTTACTCAGTGATCATGAAGAACAGTTGTACAAACATCATACTTAAAATCACAGAAATTAAATATGATTCAAAAGAAGATATCCATTGAAAACAATAAGTTCATACAACCCCAAGAATATAAAATAAAATATAAAATATAAAACCTTTGGTCCTTCGTTAGGGCTGCATCCAGCCCTAGTGAGGAGATCAAGCTTCCATGGAGTTGTGGGTGACAGCAGCAGTGGCACAGCAGCGGGACTTCATAATGATTGGCTTTCCCTCCTTCCTTCCGTCAGCTTCCTCTCAGCACCTCGTCATCTCTTCCTTTGGAAAGTCATTCCCAAAGTACTCAAGAAACTCTTCTCCCTCTGTTTCCGTGGGATTTCAGCTTGTGAAGAGATGTGGAACCGAACCCCCGAAGTGCCTTCCCCTGTTGCACGTTTGGGTTTTTATAGGCTGCAACCTCTCTCTCTCTTCTTCCCTATTTCACGTTGCGATAAGGATGGACTGAAGCGGGATGAGGTTGAGAGATTTCTGCTTAATCTCCGGACGCGTTGGGCCATTGTGGATGCAGAGGATTCCGCTGGGAACAGAGGAGGTGATCTGTGGGATATTGGAAGGATGCGGAGGAGGCTCGGATTAGAAGAAGAATTCTGTTTTGAGGCAGGGGATGACGCTGATGAAGCTCACGGTTGAGAGGACTTGATCCTTTGATGCGGGTGCTAAGAATTGCTGGGAAGATCGCATACGGTTGCTGGATGACTGGAAGATTATCCAGAAGTTGGGAGGAAAAACTTGGATGCCGTGAAGCTCGGGAGGATGAAGCCGAATCGTGGGTTGATTGCGAATGAAATCTGGGAGGAGATGACGCTGGGACTTTGCTGGTTCTGTTTTGAAGAAGAGGATAAAGATGCAAGCTTTGGGATGTTGGGATCTCGGCTGATGAAATCTATCCGAACGTTGTATGGTTGCTGGTTCTCCTCCAGCAGAGAAGGAACACGCGGAACAGGGGAATCGGATAAGGAAGATCTTGGAAGAGAGCTCCTTCGTGATACTTGGGAAGAGGGTTCTGTTTTCGTGGGTGGTTAATGGCTATAACGAATGGTAGAAAATCTGGAATAAATCTGGATCGGTGAGCTTATTCTTTAGATGCGGAAGAGCTCTTATTTGTTGACGTGGAAGGATCCTTGGCTGAGGAAGTTCGGATGATGCAGATGGATATGGAGGAGGTCACGGAGAAACAGGGGATTCGGTTGAGGACGTGGTCGAGGAGCAAGGAGGATGTGATGATCCGTGATTCATGGGATGCATGGATTCCAGACATGGAGCAGAGCTTCAACTCGGACCGGGATGAAGATTGGAGTTAGTTGGGATGGCTATGGGATCAATCAGGAAGAAGCTAGGATTTGAGTTTATCCTACAGGCGAAGAGGAGGGGAGATGAGCTGTGACAAGGTGATATGAGCTAGGAATTTGTTTGTGAACGGAAGGAGTCCAGCACAAGAGGAAGGTGATGATGCCGTTGGGATGAAGCTTGGGAACAGTTGGATAAGGGATAAGGATGATGAACGGTATGAGGATGCAGGGGAGGCTTGGGATCATTTGAGCAGGGGAGGTGAACGCGGATGTTGGGAGATTCGGGATTCGGGAGCTGGGAGTTTAGTTGAGATTAAGACATGATGAAGATGATAGATACGGCTGGGAGCAAGACTTTTGGACACGAGGGAGGATGGAATGCAAGCTTGTATGATGACGTGGATGGTTGGACTTAGCAAGGAGTGAACAGGGGAGTTTGAGCTCAATAGATTTGGGTTCAGGGCTCATCCCAAATAAGTTCGACCTGCATTCATTAAGCTTAATCAGTAAATGAATAATTTATTAAAATTTAATGATGAAGGTAACACATTTTTTTTAGTTGAATTTACAAAATATGTGAATTAGAATAATAATAAGTGGTATGAATAAGATATTAATTTATGCATTATTTAGTACTTATCACACCCCCCAACCTACGTTTTGCTAGTCCTCAAGCAAAATAAAAACTAACTCACTTTCGTAGGAATCGCGATTGCATTTACCGTATGCAATAAGGCTTTAAACCCCTAGGTGGCCCTAGTGGACGAGTTTTGTCTCGTGAGGATTTCCGGCTCAGATACCCACAAACTGCTGTCGAAAAAAATTATTTTATTATTTTATAAAATCTAATTTTAAATGCATAAGTGCTAAAAATTTCAAAAGCACACAAAGTTTTAATCACTAAGTTAGCCCAAATCCTAGGTCAAGATGCAATTGAGGTCATTAAGTTTCCGTTAGGGAGTTATAAGACTTTTTATACTTGGGTGCTCAGTGAAATCTGGACCATACACAAGTTAAGACTTTAGATTCTCCAAAATACTGCTAAAGCTAGTAGTTTCCAAGAATTGGTCAGATAAGACCTATTCACTGATTCAAAATCATCCTATCTTGCAGGATTTCGAGAGTTGTGGATGTTTACTTTAATACCTCATGGGCTTTATCTGTAATATTCCAGTTTACTCGAATTTTTACAGCGATGGCTTTCACACTATTGTCTTTTTCAAGGTCAATATTATTATTTTTTCTTTCTTTCTTTCTTTCTTTCTTTTTGTATTTATAAATAAATTATGCACTTCTACTCTTGTAATGATTCCTCCATATAGCGAGCATTCAGTCAACAACTCCAACGCCATATGGCATAAGGTTGGGCATCAAGACTCCCCTACGGACCTATGCTCGGGTTCCTCATACAAGCCCGCTGACCTTTGACAATAGATAGCCCTTTTCGATGTACCTGACTAAATTCACTCTTTTTTTTATTTTTTTAATAAATATGGGATAATAGTGAATTAGATATGAATGATTCATCAGGACTCAAGGTTGCTACCAGACTTAACAACATAATGTTGAACCTAACCCTTAGAAGTGCAGGCCATGTGTGTTGTAAAATTCTAAAGTAAAAATTATCTTACAACTCACAAAAAGAACTTTTAATAAAAAGAACTCAAATTGACTTATTCCTGGCTAATCATTGGGCTTTTTAGATTTTATATACTTTGTGTGTTTATTTCAGCACTAAAGCATAGAAATTAAGTTTTTTTTTTTGGAAAACTTATTCAAAAATGCGAAAATGTGAAAAATATATTCAAAAATTTGAATCCTATACCCCCCAACCTAGATCAGACATTGTCCTCAATGTTTTTTTTACTTATTATTATTTTTAATAATATTATATTATTATTATTTATTTTATTTTTATTACTTGTTTATTATTATTTTTATTTTGGACGAAAATATGATGCATATGGAGGATAGAAGCATTGTACCTTAGTTGCATCAGTAATATTTGGATTCCTGAAAAAAAAATGTGACAAGAAAATATGCAAAAATAATCTATAGAAATTGGGTTGCCTCCCAACAAGCGCTAAGTTTAACGTCTTCAGCCAGACGCAGTGCATCCTTATCAGATCATACCGGGTTCATGCTGAGTTCTCCAAGGAAGAAAATTTATGAGAGACTGATTATCAGGTAAGAAGTTGACTGCTTCTATGGCCTTGTTTATACCAAAGTCAAAGTGGGCCAAGTATGTTTTCAGAGGGTCATCTGCCAAAATATAGGAAAGGTTTTCTTATACAAGATCATCCATTTTATCTATTAGGAAGCACTCAACTTCCTTTGCGGGTTGATCAGAGGCACGAAATATATTTAACTTAACCTTCATATTCCCAAAGGATATATTCATCACCCCAGTTCTACAATTTATACTCGCATTGGCTGTAGCTAAAAAGGGGCGCCCAAGGATCACGGAAATTTGTTTCTTAGGATTAGGCTCATGTTCCATATCAAGGACGATAAAATCTACTGAAAAATAGAATTTGTCTACCTTGACAAGAACATCTTCAATTATCCCACGTGGTATTTTTACAGATCGATCAGCCAATTGAAGGGATACCGAGGTTGGTTTTAACTCACCTAACCCAAGTTTCTCGTAAACTGAGTAAGGTAAAAGGTTGACACTTGCCCCTAGATCTAAGAGTGCTCGATCAATGAAATTATTTCCTAAGACACAGGAGATGGTGGGAGCACCAGGATCTTTGAATTTCGGAGGGGTGTTGTGTTGGAGAATAGAACTCACTTGCTCAGTTAGGAAGACCTTTTTAGGCACATGTGTCCTAGATTTTCGCTTTTGGGTACAAAAGTCTTTGAGAAATTTGGCATAGGAGGGAACTTGTCTAATAGCATCAAGAAGCGGGAGGTTGATTTTGACTTGTTTGAAAACCTCCATCATCTCCTCTAGTGAAGTTCCTTTCTTGCCAAAGGGAGTGGGTGCATTAAGTGCTTCAGGAAATGGAACTTTTGGAATATGAGTTTTGGCAGAAGGTGGACTAGCTGAAGAAGAAGAAGGTTTTGGATTTTCATGTGATCATTTTGCTCCTCTTCTTTACCTTCGTTATTATTTTCCTTCCCAATCTTATTGTCTACTACACGTCCACTCCTTAGGGTAGTCAAAGCATTGGCTTGTTCATGATGAATTGTATTTAGTTGATTTTCTTGAGCCATGCATTGTCCCCGAGGATTACTCACTGGTTGGCTTGGAAGCTTTCCTTCCTCTCGCTTGTTCAGTGCATTAGCTAGTTGCCCCATTTGGGACTCTAGCTTGGCGATAGATTGCGTGTGAGAGTGCACCAATTGTATAATAGTTTCCAACCCTTGAAGGGAGGTCAACACTTTTTCCTCAAAGGCTGTGTTTCTTTGGGGTGCTGGAGGAGGGACATGTTGAAATTGTGAATAGTGAGTAGGAGGACGGTTCGGATGATCATTTCGTGGGGTTTGAAAATTCTGAAGGTTTTGAAAATTGTGGGAGTAAGGTTGGGCAGTATTCAAAACTTGCTGCTTCTAAGAAAAGTTTGGATGATTCCGCCATCCCGGGTTATATGTATTGGAAAATGGGTCATTACCCGATCTGGGCTGTGTTTGGGCAGCATTAACTTGTTCTTGCACAAATTCAGAAAATTGAGCTACCAAAGGGCACTCAAAAATAGGGTGAGACGGGCTAGAACAGAGAGCACAAACTTGTGCTTGGGGAAAGTTTGGAAGCTGTTCTCTAGACATTAGCTGGTCCAACTTGCGGGATAGTGCATCTACTTTGTCAGATAGACCTATGGACTGGCTAACTTCATATATGGTTCCTTTTCTTTGAGAACTCGGGGGTGCTTGACGAGCAGAGGAAGCATGGTGGAGGAAATTTTCATTAAGGTTCTCAAACAATTGCCATGCCTCATGTTCACTTTTAAGCATGAAAGTACCCCCACAAGAAGCATCAACCATCTGACGGTTTCGTTCATACAACCCATCATAAAAACATTGCACTAATTGCCAATTGGGTATTTGATGATGCGGGCATTTTCGGAGTAAGTCTCTAAATTTTTCCCAAGTTTCATGAAATTCTTCCCCGTCAGATTGGGAGAAGCTCGTAATAGCACGCCTAAATTGGTTTGTTCTTCCTATGAAAAAATATTTTTTTAGAAATTCATGTTGCATTTGAGCCCATGAAAGAATGGAATTGGCTTCTAATGAATGAAGCCATTGCTTAGCTCTATACTTAAGAGAAAAGGGGAATAGCCTAAGTTTTAGAGCATCGTCAGTGAAGTTCTGAATTTTGACAGTAGTGCAGATCTCAAGGAACTCATCCAAATGTTTATATGGGTCTTCATTGTTGAGTCCATAAAAAGAGGGAAGCATTTGGATGACACTAGACTTAATTTCAAATTGTGCAGAGCGGTGGTATCAGGTAGTCGAATACAAGATGGAGAGGTATAAATGGAAGGAGTGAAGTACTCCTTTAGGAGTTTGGGTTGTTCTTCAGCCATCTCTATAAGTGGAGCAGATCCTATGGTTCTATAGGTGCGGATTTCAGCTCGAAGGGCCCTAATAGAACGCTCTATTTTAGAATCGAAAGGTACTAATTCAGGAGATCTGGAACGACACCCTAGCATACACTAATACTCTTCTGATCAGTTAAGTACAATCAAGCATGCATTAAAAAGAAAAACACATAAAATCCTAGTATGTCCCTAAAATCACTAGACAGCTCCTAACTGGTTTGAAGAGGGCACCTAAGCCTCCAATCCGGTCTAATGAATTGAGTTGACCAGGTAAGCTCCCAAATAAGTGGGGGGGTCACGATGCGTTACAAAGGTCCCACTTAAAAATCACTTGCCTCGAACAGGTGAACTGTCTCTCTTGGGACAAAGCTTGCCTAGACATCAACTAAGCCACAGAGCGAAATTGGTGCAACTTTTGGTGATCTTCGTCCTATTGAGCTCGAATGTCCCTAGGGGCCAACGTCTAATTGATTTTAGTCAAAGTGATAGCTATGTGAAAATTGATTCACCTAATTTGGGCAAGAATTTGGTGATGAAATCCACTTCCTATCTTGTTGGGGTGATTGCCCTTACTATGTGCGGATTAATTGGTGTATGTGTATCAAGCATGCATTCACACTTTTACTGAAATTAAAATCAAACAATCACCACAAAAAGGAAATTAATTTAAATAAGAAAGGTTTAGAGGTTACCAAAGGAAATTTTTCCAGCAATTTTTTTTAAGCAAACCTCTACAGCATTTCTCTTCCAGTAGTTTCCTTTTGATTGTCCCAAATTTTCTCCTCAATTTTTGATCAAATAATACCAAAAGAAAAATCAAAAATTAGTAAGAGAGAGAGAGGAGATAAGGAAAGTAAAAAAATTGAAAATATTTTTATTTTATTTTAGAGATATATATATTTATTTTTTTAATTTTTTTTTTTAATATATAAAAAAAAACTATACTAACAATCCCCGGCAACGGCGCCAAAAATTGATAGTCAACTTTAAAGACCACGCAATAGCACGTATCTAGTAGAATAGTGATTACGGGTATCGATCCACAGGGATTGGGGTATAGTTGTTTTCTTAAAAATAAAAATATTTAAAAGGATGAATTTGTGAAGACTATTAAACTAAGCAATTTAATAAAAGAAAATGCAATTAAAGAGATATCAATTTAGGAGAACCTAGGGCAAGGAATTCACCACTAACATCGGAACAAGGGTTATTTGTATTTTAATTTATTCTTGGATTAACATGCAAATTGGCTACAAGCCTAAAAAGCATTCGAATAAAATTTCACAAAAGCAATTTGGAAATAATCCATCTTCAGTTGGCATGAAATGTCTACCCTAATCTAAGGTGGTAGCACACTGCATCTTCCTTAAGCATGGACTATCTTATATTTACTCAGTGATCATGAAGAACAGTTGTACAAACATCATACTTAAAATCACAGAAATTAAATATGATTCAAAAGAAGATATCCATTGAAAACAATAAGTTCATACAACCCCAAGAATATAAAATAAAATATAAAATATAAAACCCTTGGTCCTTCGTTAGGGCTGCATCCAGCCCTAGTGAGGAGATCAAGCTTCCATGGAGTTGTGGGTGACAGCAGCAGTGGCACAGCAGCGGGACTTCATAATGATTGGCTTTCCCTCCTTCCTCCCGTCAGCTTCCTCTCAGCACCTCGTCATCTCTTCCTTTGGAAAGTCATTCCCAAAGTACTCAAGAAACTCTTCTCCCTCCTCTGTTTCCGTGGGATTTCAGCTTGTGAAGAGATGTGGAACCGAACCCCCGAAGTGCCTTCCCCTGTTGCACGTTTGGGTTTTTATAGGTTGCAACCTCTCTCTCTCTTCTTCCCCGTTTCACGTTGCGATGAGGATGGACTGAAGCGGGATGAGGTTGAGAGATTTCTGCTTAATCTCCGGACGCGTTGGGCCGTTGTGGATGCAGAGGATTCCGCTGGGAACAGAGGAGGTGATCTGTGGGATATTGGAAGGATGCGGAGGAGGCTCGGATTAGAAGAAGAATTCTGTTTTGAGGCAGGGGATGACGCTGATGAAGCTCACGGTTGAGAGGACTTGATCCTTTAATGCGGGTGCTAAGAATTGCTGGGAAAAGCGCATACGGTTGCTGGATGACTGGAAAATTATCCAGAAGTTGGGAGGAAAAACTTGGATGCCGTGAAGCTCGGGAGGATGAAGCCGAATCGTGGGTTGATTGCGAATGAAATCTGGGAGGAGATGACGCTGGGACTTTGCTGGTTCTGTTTTGAAGAAGAGGATAAAGATGCAAGCTTTGGGATGTTGGGATCACGGCTGATGAAATCTATCCGAACGTTGTATGGTTGCTGGTTCTCCTCTAGCAGAGAAGGAACACGCGGAACAGGGGAATCGGATAAGGAAGATCTTGGAAGAGAGCTCCTTCGTGATACTTGGGAAGAGGGTTCTGTTTTCGTGGGTGGTTAATGGCTATAACGAATGGTAGAAAATCTGGAATAAATTCGGATCGGTGAGCTTATTCTTTAGATGCGGAAGAGCTCTTGTTTGTTGACGTGGAAGGATCCTTGGCTGAGGAAGTTCGGATGATGCAGTTGGATATGGAGGAGGTCACGGAGAAACAGGGGATTCGGTTGAGGACGTGGTCGAGGAGCAAGGAGGATGTGATGATCCGTGATTCATGGGATGCATGGATTCCAGACATGGAGCAGAGCTTCAACTCGGACCGGGATGAAGATTGGAGTTAGTTGGGATGGCTATGGGATCAATCAGGAAGAAGCTAGGATTTGAGTTTATCCTACAGGCGAAGAGGAGGGGAGATGAGCTGTGACAAGGTGATATGAGCTGGGAATTTGTTTGTGAACGGAAGGAGTCCAGAACAAGAGGAAGGTGATGATGCCATTGGGATGAAGCTTGGGAACGGTTGGATAAGGGATAAGGATGATGAACGGTATGAGGATGCAGGGGAGGCTTGGGATCATTTGAGCAGGGGAGGTGAACGCGGACGTTGGGAGATTCGGGATTCGGGAGCTGGGAGTTTAGTTGAGATTAAGACGTGATGAAGATGATAGATACGGCTGGGAGCAAGACTTTTGGACATGAGGGAGGATGGAATGCAAGCTTGTATGATGACGTGGATGGTTGGACTTAGCAAGGAGTGAACAGGGGAGTTTGAGCTCAATAGATTTGGGTTCAGGGCTCATCCCAAATAAGTTCGACCTGCATTCATTAAGCTTAATCAGTAAATGAATAATTTATTAAAATTTAATGATGAAGGTAACACATTTTTTTTTAGTTGAATTGACAAAATATGTGAATTAAAATAATGATAAGTGCTATGAATAAGATATTAATTTATGCATTATTTAGCACTTATCAATGGATTCTGGAGATAACTCCATGAGGAGCCCCAAAGAAGGATAAAACCTCGGAGAATCAGACCTAGACTCTGACTCCAAAATAAAAAATTAATATAGAATTAATACCATTTATGATGGAAGAAACTTATGGATCTGATCCTTGACTTCACAGCCACGCACACGAATGCCCTCTATGATAAGTACACGTGAAGCCCTAGGTAGATCGTCTTCCGCGGGAGTGCTAGCTCGCGCAAGAACACTGCAATGGCTGAAGCTTTTTTTCCTCTAAATACTCAAACTTTGATTGTTCTTCAAGGAGATGGAGGATGGATGTGAGGAAGAAGGAGAAGAAGGGATGGAGGCCCTCAGAAAAATTTTTTAGAATTTTTTGAGACCTCTAAATATTGTATATATTGAACCCTAGGCATGAGGGTCTTTTATAGCCAAAAGAACCTCCCACGCCTCACACCTAATTTAGCCAATTAATTTGGCTGATAAAATACCCAAAAAATTTTGGTGATTTGGCAGCTAAGAGAAGATAAACATATCCAAATTTCATGCAATTTGGACTCCTAAAAGATAGGAATCCATGCATCCAAAGTTCATCCGCAGACCACCCTATTTCATACGCCATGCAATCCCTACAAATTAGAAAATTCATCTAAATCTTTTTAGGAAGATTTGAGGTGCCATTTTTATAGAAAATATAGCCCACGCCTTCTCTCTTCTCTCGCCAATTTTTGGCCAAAAATAAAGAGGATAGGCATGGAAAATATTGGGGACAAATCAAGGTGTCATTCTTCTCCAAGAAGATAAGGATGGGTTCTTAAAATTTAGAGATTCTTCTTCTTATCCAATTTTGATTATTTGGACTCATAATCCTTATCAAATAAGGTCTTCTAATTGATTTGGATCAAGCCTAATCCAATTGGATCAAGTCCCATCAATTGGGTCAAGCTCAATCTACTTGGGTTGAACCCAATCCAATTAAGTTAAATCCTGATGTAGCCTAAATTGAATCCTATTCAATTTGGCTCAACCTAAGCCCAATTACTCAATCAAATTGAGTTTCATTAGCAATCTAATTGCTAATTAATCCTCCAATAATTCAATAATTATTTTAATGCAACTTTTGCTTAGGATAATTTGTCAATCGAATTGACTAAATTATTCCTGAATGATTCTTAATCATCAATCAGCCATTTGATGAATCTAGAAACTTCTATGCGTGTGATCTATAAGTTCGAACCTAAGCCGGTAGCACAAGAATAACTTCTTGTACTAATCGAAATGACCATCTAGTAATGCTACCCGACGTCCGGATAGGCCGAATGATTGCAAAGCAATATTCAAGAATCCTTGAACTATGGTTACCGTATAATTCATCCCTTTGACTCCTAATGCCAAGATGACTTAGAGCTCATTGTCAACCCTTTAATTAGTACATCCATTATATGATTAACTTTAGATATCCCGTGACTCCTCACTGGGATTACCCTGGCCAAGATTTTGCTAAATTAATCATAAGACATTATCTCCTATTTCTAGGAGGGGTCAATTTTATCTCGACTCACAACTGACTACGCAAGTACTTGACTGCACCCAGTGATCTTCCGTCACTGAATTAAAAATTCAGGTAGTCCAGTACCAACGTACAGTGAGTTGCTTGCTAGTCACATATTACAGTCTTCAGATCAGAGGGCCAAACTTATACCCATATCCACTAGGAACATCTCTTGACAGTAGAGCGTTCCGAAATTGGTCACGTTCAGTGAAATGTACTCCTACACTTCACCTGTATGACATATCAGTGTCTCCACACTTCTTGGTTAAGAGGACAAACAACGTATAAGTCACACAACGACCTAATCTCGATAATGCTGTCGTCCTAGTAACAGCATATCATTTGATCGCGAACAGTTTTTAAGAACTTGAGGATAAATCCTCCATTATCATAAAATAAGTCCTAAGGACTTCATCATATAAAGAGTTCATTTGAAGATGTACAATGAAATGATGAATAATGCCAAATAACACTTTATTAATTTATTAATTCATTTACAAAATTCAATCATCAATTTGCTGATAACACTTTATTAAGAACTTTACAAAATGATGAATAATGCCAAATAACACTTTATTAAGGACTTTATCAATTTGACACTTAGGATACAAATCCCAACAACTCCCACTTAGCTTAATGCCAATTCAGCACAGTATCTAATATTCATCCTTTGACTTGTATTTGTTGAACTGTTTGATGCCGATGACTTTGGTAAATGGGTTAGCCAGATATTCTTTTGTATCAATTTTCTGTAGAATCTACCACTGTGTGCTGCTTGGAACTCTTCCAGCAGATAGCACCATTCTTAAGAGTAAATATATAACCCAACACGCTCTTGCTATCATCTCGATCTGACTGAAAACTGGAATTAGTATACCCCTCAAGTTTCAAGTCAGAATCACCACGGACAAGCCACTGGTCCTTAATATTTCTGAAATACTTAGGGATAATTTTACAACCTTCCAGTGTTGCTACCTGGATTAGACTGGTACTACTCACTACTCCTAGTGAGTATGCCACGTCTGGTCTAGTTACATGATAGTCAACTTTAAAGACCACGCAATAGCACGTATCTGGTAGGACAGTGATTACGGGTATCGATCCACAGGAATTGGGGTACAATTATTTTCTTAAAAATATTTAAAAAGAAAAGTTTGTGAAGAAAATTGAACTATGAAATTTAATAAAAATGCAATTGATAATGATATGAGTAGAAGGAACCTAGGGCAAAGAATTCTCCACTAATATAGGAATAAGGGTTATTTGTAATTTATTTCATTTTTGGATTATTATGCAAATTGGCTACAAGCTTAATAAGCATTCGAATAAAATTTCATAAAAGTAATTTAGGCATAATCTATCTTTAGTTAGTATGAAATGTCTACCCTAATCTAAGGTGGCAGCACATCGCATCTTCCTTAAGCATGAACTATCTTATTTTTACTTTAATAATCATGAAAAACTTTTGTATAGACTTCATACTTGAAATCACAGAATTTAAGCATGAGGTAAAATGATATTTATTAAGAACAAGAATGTCTATACAATTTCAAGAATATGAATTAAATAAACAAAAATCTGTCTTCCTTTGTTAGGGCTGCATCCAGCCCTAGAAAAGAGATCAGCCTTCCATGGATAATTGAACAGTGGCAGCAGTACAGAAGGCTTCCATCACTTCCTTCTCTTCCTCCTTTCTCTGATTCTCTCCTCCCTTCTTTTGTCTTCCGTGGGACTCCCCGAATAAATGAATTAATGGATGGGATCGGGTGAGAAAAGAATGGGTGAGAAGAATGCCTCCTCCCCTTCACATCTTGACTCCTTTTATAGGCTGCCCCCACCTCTCTCTTCTTCCCTATTTCATGTCGAGATAAGAATGGATCGAAGCGGGATGAGGCTGAGAGATTTCTGCTTAATCTCCGGACGTGTTGTAGATGCTGGCTCTAGTTCCAATGGCTTCAACAACCTGTGAGGATAAGCTCAGGTTCTGTTTTGCTGTAACAGGGGATCCGATGAAGATGAGTTGGCTGGGAGCTTATCCATCGAGAAGAACGCAGGGGAATTTGTTCGTGGGTGGAAACCGATCCGTGAGGCTCGGGATGCACGCGGCTGAGTTGCTTGATCCGATCGGTAGGTGCAGGGGATGAGAGCAGATACGTGTGGATTTGATTCATGGATACAGGAGAAGAAACGATTCGTGAGCTGGGAGATTCAGAGAAGGAAAGAAAGGATCTCGGCTGGTTGTTCTTTGGATGCGGAAGGAGTTGGATCGCGGCTGAATGCTGGGATTTGAGCTTGAACGCGTTGGATCCATCACGGATAGAGAGCATGGGACACTGGGATCGAATGGATCCTGAGTTCGGTGGGCGATGAAGACGGGATGCTAGGAGATACGTGTAACAGGGGAGCTGGAACGGATGTGCAGGGAATAGGCTACGTTCTTTGAATGTCGTAGAAAGGGGAGCTGAGAAGGACACGGAAGAATTGGAAGATGTTGAGGTGCTGGGAAGAAGTTGGGGATCCGGTTGGGATGCCAGATAAAGATAATCAACGTGGATGTGATTTCGGAGCGAGGGCTGGGTTGGTTCGGAAGAGGGAAGACACTGGATTTGGTTGGGATGAAATCTAGGAAGATGATGCGGACGCTGGGAAGATTGGTTGGTTTGCATCGCGGGAGGAGTCTGTGGGTTTCGGCTCTGTTCCGAAGCAAGCGAAGGTTGTGGATGTTGGCAAGATCTCAAATGTTGAGTGCGAACGGGAGGAGGATGCAGGGGATTCGGAAGTTTCATCCCGCCTGGCTATAGGATAAGGATGAAGCTTGGACGTGAGGCGCGGAAGAAACGGGATGATGTGGGATTAATCCAAAGGATGGTGGAATGTTTAGAGGATTGTGGCTCTTAGGATAGGGAGACAGCCATTGGAAGGAATACGCGAAGAAAAGGAATTGGGGTCGACTCAGATTGTTGAATTTTTAAATGGAGATGATATGGAAAAAATGACTAGTGGACGGCTGGGAAGTGAATTCCGGGAGTTTGATACAGGGGATGTAATCCTATTCAGCTGGGAACATATGTGGGAAGGAAATTAGGTGACTGAGATGTGATGCAGGGAAGTTTTGTTGAGCCAAATGTGGGAAAGAAATAAGGGAGCTGGGATGAATCTGAGAGGGTCTTGATTTGCGGGGTGCATGCAATTTGGATTCAGAAATTACCCCAAATGAGTTCGATTCGACCTGCAAACATTAGACTTGACCAAAATAATTAAATGAGACTCAAATTATCTCTAATAATTTATTAAAATGCAATGATGAATGGAAACACATTTTCTTATATTTAAATTTAAAATATGTGCATAAGAATAATAATAAGTGCTTCTGTGTAAAATAGATAAATTTATTCATTATTTAGCACTTATCAGTACATATCATGGCGTACATTATAGATCCCACTGCCGAAGCATATGGAATTCTATCCATACTTCTCTTTCTTGAGGGGTTGTCGGACAATCCCTTTTAGAGAGGTTAATTCCATGGCCCATCGGAAGATAGCCTTTCTTGGAATTAATCATACTGAACCTCTTCAGTATAGTATCAATGTATGTGGATTGGGATAATCCAAGCAATCTTCTAGATCTATCTCTATAGATCTTCATCCCTAGGATGTAAGATGCTTCTCCCAAATCCTTCATGGCAAATTGAGATGATAGCCAAACCTTTATTCCTTGTAATGCAGGAATGTCATTCCGATTAAAAGAATGTCATCCACATACAAAATAAGAAATATAATAACTGAACCATTTGCCCATTTATAAATGCAAGGTTCCTCTTCATTCTTAATGAAGCCATATGTTTTGATTACCTTATCAAAACGTATATTCCAACTCCGTGAAGCTTGCTTTAATCCATAAATGGATTTTTGAAGCTTGCACACTTAGACTCATCTGCAGATGTAAAACCTTCAGGTTGTATCATATACACTCCTCTTCTAAATCTCCATTTAGAAATGCGGTCTTTATCCATTTGCCAGATTTCATAGTCTAAATGTGCTGCTATCGCAAGCACAATCCGAATGGACTTGAGCATTGCCACAGGAGAAAACGTCTCGTCATAGTCAATACCATAACGTTGACGATAACCCTTGGCAACCAGACGGGCTTTATAGGTCTCTACCTTTCCGTCTGCGCCCCGTTTCCTTTTGAATATCCACTTACACCCTATGGATTTAATTCCTTCGGGTGGGTCAACTAATGTCCAAACATCATTGACCTTCATGGATTCCATTTCGGATTGCATGGCTCCAAGCCATTTATCAGAGTCATACCTCTGCATTGCATCCATATATGTGATCGGATCCTCATCGTTTTCATCAAGTTCGATAGGATCCCCTCCCGGACCAAGAAACCGTAGTATCTGTCCGGCTGACGTGGTACTCTACCACCGATCGCCTTAATGGTGCATCTAATATGGGTTCTGGATCTGATCTAATCAAATCCGACTCAACTGGTTCAGTAGATGGTGTCGGATCTTCTACATGTTGAACTTCTCTAAGCTCAACATTAGAGCTATTTGTTCCTTCACCAAGGAATTCCTTTTCTAAGAAAATTGCTCTATTGCTTACGAACAACTTTTGTTCTTCAGCAAAGTAGAAGTAATATCCTTTAGTTTCTTTAGGGTAACCAACAAAGAAATTTGTCAGACTTGGGTTCAAGTTTGTCTGTCTTCAAACGTTTGACGTACGCCGGACACCCCCAAATCCTAAGGTGAGAGAGCATCGGCTTACGTCCAGTCCACATCTCATGTGGTGTTTTATTTACAGACTTACTTGGAACCTTATTTAGAATTAGCAGGCTGACTCAAGAGCATATCCCCAAAAGGATATGGGCAGATTAGCAAACCCCATCATGGATCGAACCATGTCTAACAGAGTTCGATTTCTCCTTTCTGACACACCATTATATGTGGTGTACCAGGAGGAGTCCATTGGAGAGAATCCCATTTTCTCCTAGATATGTCAAAAATTCACTGGAAGGTATTTCCTCGATCTGATCGAAGAGTTTTAATACTCTTTCCAGTTTGTTTTTCTACTTCATTACGATATAATTTGAACATTTCAAATGATTCAGATTTATGTCTCATTAAATAGACATAACCATACCTAGAAAGGTCGTCTGTAAACGTAATGAAATATGAATACCCACCTCTAGCATCTGTGCTCATTGGCCCATACATCAGAATGTACAAGGGTCAATAAATCACTGGCTCGTTCACCTTTTCCGGTAAAAGGTGATTTGGTCATTTTACCAAGAAGACATGATTCACAGGTTGTCAATGATTCACAATCATTAACATCAAGGATTCCTCTTTACTTAACCTGTTCATCCTGTTCTTGTTAATATGACCTAGCCTATGATGCCAAAGGTAGACATCCGTGACATTATCTATTAGGGCGCTTATTGGATTTATCATTACATGAACAGGCTGTGACAAAATGTAAATGCCATTACTCAGAATTCCATTCATTACAACAACACCATTCCAAATGACATTGCAATAATCCTTTTTTATTGATATTTCATAACCATTTTTGGCCAAAAGGCCTACAGAAATGATATTCAATAAAAACTTGGACAATAGTGACAATCACTAAGGACATTTACATGAGAGCTGAATTCAAGTTTAAGAATTCCTAAAGCTAGAACTGGAACTGGTCTTCCATCTCCAACATTCAGGAACCTTTCTCCTTCTTCAAACCTCTTACTGACTTGTAGCCCCTGCAACAAATTACAAATATTAAAAGGACTACCGGTATCCAATACCCAGGTCGAATTATCACAAATAGAAAAATTGCAAGGTGTTATCATATAAGTACCTTGATTGGCAACTGATTGCCCACTTTTCTTAGGCCGGTTCGGATCGAGGGATGCAATGTAAAGAGGACAGTTCCTCTTCCAATGTCCTTGCTTCTTGCAGAAGAAGCACTTTGCTCTGATCAGCCTTTTTATTCTTTTCTGACTAGGCTGAGCATGGTGCACCTGTTTCTTTTGGATTTTATTTTTTTTTTTCCTTTCTTAAAGGAGCGACCCTTGGATGAACCTCCCACTAAATTCACCGTCTTCTTAAGAAGTTGGTGATCATTCTCAAACGTCTGTAGTAACCCCAACAATTGGTGATAATTCACTACAGGTTTCGTCATACGAAAATGAGTGAGAAAAGGACGGTATGATCCAGGCAATGAGTTTAGTATGGCATCCTTCCCCAATTGATCATGAAGGAAAAGCCAAGAGAGCTTAGACGCTCGATCAACTCAATCATGTACAGTACATGATCAGTTACCGAGGTCCCATCTTTCATTCGGGCGCTGAAGATGGCACAACTAGTTTTGTGCCTCTCAACGTCGTCAGGAACACCGAATGATTCATTCAACACTTGAATGATATCTTCCGGCTGCGTATTCTCAAAATGCCTACTAAACTCATCACTCATTGCTGCCAACATGATGCATCGAACAGTGATCCGGTCACTGAGCCACTTCTGATAAGTGTCTCTGGCCGATCTTGATGCATTAGCAGCGGGCTGCTCAGGTGCTTGATCCGTTATCACATAAAGGATCCTTCATGCTCTAGCACTATTTTCAGTTTCCTATGCCAATTATTGAAATTTGGACCAGTCAACTTGTCATTGTCCAACAATGAGCGAAGTGAAAATTAGTGGCCATTTCTGCATAAAAGAAAATTTGGCTATTAGTATATGAATTGACTAAACACAGTAGACTTGGACTTTAGTCTAAAGATATTCCTATTTTATACAAATTGGTAGCCTCTACCTCTAATTCGAAAAATTACTCCTAATTCTTTAGTGGGCACTAGAACCCAATAGATCCATATAGGCCCGAGTGTGGCTCGGCCAACCCATATGCACCTATTGGTAGGTTCTTAACCAATTGCTTCACCAAGCAACTTCTAGTGATGATTTTGCCCTAGGTTTTCCGGCAGGCGTGTGGCGCCTCCACCGAATACCCTAGTCAGGTCCAACCATTAAATGATAGGGTTAAGTCTAATCAACTAATAGACGACCAAGCCCGAGTGTGGCTCGGCTCACCTGACCGCCTATTGAAGGTACACTTAACTCATCATATATTGAATGACAATTCCAATGCTTGATAAGTACCAGGCGTGTGCGCCTCCAATAATTATCAAAATTGGACCCATTATCACCCAACTTAATGGGAGGCTATGACCTAGTTATCTCCATAACCATTTCATTTTAAGGACCTAATAATTTTAGAGGATTTCATAATTAGGATAGATGAGAAGATCCGGTTAGTCTAATTTCTCCACTGACTTCACCAAATCAGATTAGACTCAAACCGGTTAAGGAGACACCTAAATCAGTCAACTGATTTTCCTTAAGGCATGGGCTAACTCGAATCATTAAGTGATCCAATCAAAATGTGATTGACCATGTCGGCCAGGTAAGTGAGATCGGTGGAAGGGATATGCCATTAACTCGACAAAGACGAATCAGTGCGAGTAGCTCCCAATTAAAAACCACCGGTCTGCCAAACTTACCTTAGACACCGACTGGTTAATCAATTTCGATTTGATTACTCAAATGACTCGGGCTACACCTCTGAGCCTAAATCAAGTTCCATCTTGGTCTAATCAAAGACATGGAATTGATCAATCTACAACTATTGTATTTAACCTAGAGTTTTCTTGACCTAATCTAGTTACTACTTAATTAGATTTGATCAATTAACTCTAATTAGACCATGTTTGATTCTAACCTTAGGTCTAACCCAATCCTAAGAACTTGATTCAAGCTAACCCATATGCCCAAAGAATTATGCAATGTCAATTAATTGAGTTACAATTCTATTTCATAACACTTAATTCTCAATTAAGTTTAGACTTATGAAAGTTTTGATCATTGCATATTTCTTTTTAATTACATATTAATTACAATCTTTCAGTTCTTAAAACACATTTTCAGATCTGAGTTTTTGTAATTAATCACATGTAATCAGATTTAATTCATGTTTAAGTCATTATGTTTTATGTTCATGCATCACATATACATAACACATGAATTAATACAAACAACATACATCTTATGTATTTTTTTTTTATTTTCAGATCTGATTTGTTCATTAAAATCAGAGATCATATGAATCATAAACTTTATTTAGATCTAATCTAAACAATATTATGATTTCAGATTTATTCATGTTACTAATCCTAACACAAACATGCATCATATGCATCCAAAATTTCAGATCTACTTAATCATGCATAATCAGCAATTAAATCAATCATAAAAAGACTTTAGATCTAATCTAAACATGTTAATATTTCAGATTTAATTGCAAGAATTAAAACATAAAAGTTTAAACATAACCTGGCTCTGATACCACTGAAAGTGAATCCTAGGTTCTTCGGTGTTAAGCATGCTGATTTTTTTTAAAAAAAAAAACCATGTGTTGCCCAAGGTGACAAGCCAAGAGGGGGGGGGGGGGTGAATTGATTTTTCTAAATTTTTCAATCCCTTAATCAAATTAATTGATGAGTGAGTAGTTTAGTTAATATTAATTGAGTGGGTGTAGTGAAGTTAAAACAATACACAATGCAAACACACAATGCAAACACACAAGAAGTTAATTGAGTGGGGTCGACTCAAGTTCCATTGGGGTCGACCCTCTTAAGGATTCCAGAGACATGGTTTTGAACATATATCCTAAGGATCGACTCATGTTCAGTTAGGGTCGGCTCCATTGGGGTCGGCTCAAGTGTTCCTGGGGTTGGCTCCATCTGGGGTCGGCTCAAGGAAACTTGGGGTCGGCCCTTTCCAGAAATTTCAGAGAGTTGTTTTCTTCAGGCTTCAAGCTGGGGTCGGCTTAAGGTTCTTTGAGGTCGGCTCAAGGATACATGGGGTCGGCTCCACTCACTGTTCATCTGTGCCATTTTTGCAGGGGTGTGCCAGATGGTTCCAAGGTATGCCAAGGTCGACTCCACTTCCTCTGGGTCGACTCAATCCACACTTTCCTGCATCTTAAGGTTAGACTAATTCATATAATCAATGAAATATATTTCAAGTAATTTTGAGTGTATGCCACGATAGAGCTGCATACCCTTAACAATGAAAATTACTATTTTGCCCTTAAGAGTATATTTCACTTGAAACTTTGCTGAATTAGATTTAAGAGTTCTCTATCACTTTTCTACTACAAATTTTATCTCGTTGTTAATCATTGGAAGACGTCTTGATCTCATTCTCTTAATATATCATGAATGTATCGAGGGTGTCGTATTCATTAGTGATGTATCACGTTAAACTGTATATTAATTTGATATTCCCTCAATGGTTGTGTTAATCATCGAAATAACACTATCATCCTCAATCTTCCCCTTTTTGATGATTACAAAACATTGAGCATGGACAGATTGACGCTTGTATTAAAATTAGGAGTTTTGATTTAGAAAGAGCTTGAGTTGCTGAATTTCAGCTTTTCTAAATTTGAAAGTGAAAGCTGCCCCTTTTTTATCCAAATATTGCCAATTTAAACTTTTGATTTTCTCCCTCTTTCTCTTGTATTTTATTAAAGATGAAACTTTAAAAAATTTGAGATAAAGCAAGAGTTTCAGGCTATGTATCGAGGCATGAGGAGTATATGCCAAATTCAAAAATTTTGATTGAAAATTCAGATTTTCTTATTTTGAAAATTTTCATTGTTACATATTGCTCCCCCTTAAGTGAATATAATCTCTTCCTATTTAATTTCCAAACTTACTTCTCCCCCTATATCGCAACTTCTCTCTTTCTTACTTCTTCCTCTTTTTGTTATCATCAAAAGAATGTATAGTAATAGATAAGTAGAAACAATAAATGATAAAATCCAAATTCTATTGATCAAAATGAAACATTATTGTACACTGATGCCAAAAGTACAATGTTCATCAAATAAGGTGCAAAATACATCAACAAAGTAAAATGCATATGAGAACTAGATAAATTCTAGGCACTATGTACTTCTATAATGCTATCATCGAGCCTAGGGGGAATCTAAAGGCTATGATCTAGTCCTTATCCTCCTAGCATAAATGGCGAGGGGAGGTCTGGCCTGATGGGACTGAGTCTGTCGTGGACCTCTGTGAGCTGGGTGACTCTATGCCGAAACCTCTGACTCAGCTGCTCGGGCCACATATGGACCATGAGCCTCTCTCTCTCTAATGCTGTCACCTAATCTCTGAGGCCTATCAGCTGAGCAGAAAATCCTCTAATCTTAGCAGTCATACTATCCATCCTGCTTATCATGCCATCAGAGAGAGTCCTCACCTGAGCTGACACAAGCTCAATCATCCTACTCCAAAATTCTTCTGTGCATCCCGTAGGTATGGATGATGAAGGTCCTGCCTCTGAATGTGTTGTAGGATGATATGCAGGTATCTCAGGCTCAGGAATAGAGTCTCCAAGCTCTGGTGCATCAGCCTCTGGTGCATGTGCCTCTGCACTTCTACGCACCCACTGACTGTCCACCTTCTCATAACCCATGCACACTAGGGACCGTGCAGTGTAGGTGTCAGTGAATAGCAAATGCCTAGATATCTCTCTCTCTACACATATGTCATAATGCCTGAATATCAAAGTGAGTACCATACCGTAGGGCAAGGAGACTCTCGATTTGCATATGGCCTCATGCATCTGCCTAATCATCATGGCTGGAAGATTCAGAGGAATACCCTGAATAACATGTTCCATAATGGCCAAGTCTCGCTCAGATATATGATCAAATCTCCCACTTTTTGGAAACAAATTCCTACCTATGAAATTATGCAATAGCCTTATCTCAGCTGACAAAGAACTAGCTATTACATTTTCTAAGTAATCAAAGTCATCTCTCTCAAAAATTAGCTGTAGAGCTCTCATCCTGTTCTCTGGTTTTTCTGGTGCGGCTCCTTCGCAAGAAAGATGAAGCAACTCACTTAGGCTTTTCTCTGAAACACGAACTCGTACTCCTTGGACCTCAAACACAAGCCCTCCCGGACCGACCTTTAGAAAGGCATAGAACTCACGAACTAAGTCCGGGTAGGTCACTAAATCTAGGGAGCACAGATACTCCCATCCTTGCCTTCGGATCCAACCACCCAATCGAAACCCTTCTTGATCTAAAAATTCGGAATGGATCCTTCTTCCCATGGTTACCGGTCTCCCTACATATTTAGCAAGTTGAACTGAAGGAGAAGGAGGTTGAGGAGGCTCAGCACGTGTCTCACCTTATGGAGGCACTGTAGAAGACTCTCTAGAACGCCCTTCTACAAAGGTTGGCCGTGAGACTCTTCCGGATCTCTTAGCAACGGCTCCTTTGGGTCCCATTTTCACCAAATGCTTCCTTAGGTCTTGATCTAACGGCTTAGGAAAGCAATCTAACACTGTTTGGAGTTGATTGGAAGGGATTGGAGAGTGGGAAATAGGGTTTTAGGAAGGAGATAAAATGAAAGAATGCCCTAAAGTGGCTCACGGGTCCCCTTTAAAAAATGGGGGTCCTGCCGTTGGGTCGACCCCAGCTTTTGCTTGGGTCGACTCAAGGAGGGGTCGACCCCTATTTTGGCTCGGGTCGGCCCCAGTTCAGGCTTCCAAATTTTTTTTTTAATTCTTCCTTCTTTCTGATCCTTACCAAATCTTTATGGAACATTGATATATGAGTAAGGAGTCTATAAATAAATAATTTTACTAATGTTTTATGGGATTTTCAAAATAGGAGGAGAGTATCATGAGACAGCTTGTTCCTTTCATTTGTTTTCAATCAAAGGGATCACATATGCCTAATTCCCTCCTAAGCATGCAGAATCTATCTTCACTTAAAGGTTTTGTAAATATATCAGGTAATTGTTTCTCGGTACTCACGTGCTCAATACATACATCCCCATTTTGCACATGATTTCTAATGAAGTGATACCTTATTTCAATGTGCTTTGCCTTAGAGTGCTAAATCAGATTTTTGGTAAGATTAATGGCACTAGTGTTATCACATTTTATAGGAATGTTGTCAAATTTGATTCCATAGTCCTCTAATTGTTGCTTGAGCCATAATACTTGAGCATAATAACTTCCGGCAGCGATATATTCAGCCTCAGCCGTTGACAATGCTACTGAATTCTGCTTTTTGCTAAACCATGATATTAAGTTGTTTCCTAGGAATTGACATGTCCCACTAGTGCTCTTCCTATCTAATTTGCATCTAGCAAAATCCGCATCAGAATATGCAAGCAAATCAAAACAAGAGTCTCTAGAGTACCATAATCCTATATATGTGGTTCCTCTTAGATATCTAAGGATTCTTTTGACAGCACTTAAATGTGATTCCTTAGGATCTGATTGATATCTAGCACATATTCCCATACTAAATACTATGTCAGGCCTACTAGCAGTAAGGTAAAGTAAAGATCCAATTAAACCTCTATAGAGTTTCATATCTACACTTTTTTCTTTTTCATCTCTGTCTAGCTTACTAGTGGGGTTCATTGGAGTGCCTATTTCTTTGCGATTTTCATTTCCAAACTTTTTTAGTATTTCATTTGTATACTTAGTTTGATGAATGAAAATTCCTTCCTTAATTTGCTTGATTTGTAATCCGAGAAAGAAATTTAGTTCTTCCATCATACTCATCTCAAATTCTTCTTGTATTAATTCAACAAATTCTTTACATAGATTATCATTAGTGGCACCAAATATGATGTCATCTACATATATTTGTACCACTAGCATATTTTTGTCTATTCTCTTAAGAAAGAGTGTTTTGTCTACGTTTCCTCTACTAAAATCATTATTTAACAGAAATTTGCTTAGTCAGTCATACCATGCCCTAGGTGCTTGTTATAAACCGTATAGTGCCTTATGTAATCTAAATACGTGATCAGAAAATTCATGACTCTCAAAACTAGAGAGCTGCTCATATACTTCCTCTTCTATATAACCATTTAAGAAGGCACTTTTTACATCCATTTGATATAGTTTAAAGTTCATAAAGCATGCAAATGCTAGAAGTAGTCTAATAGCCTCTAATCTAGCTACAGGAGTAAATGTTTCTTCAAAATCTATCCCTTCTTCTTGATTGTATTCCTTAGCTACAAGTCTAGCTTTATTTCTTGTAACAATTATATTTTTATCTAACTTATTCCTAAAAACCCATTCTGTTTCAATTACAGAATTATGCTTTGGTCTTTCAGTTAATGTCCATACATTACTTCTTTTAAATTGATTTAATTCTTCTTGCATAGCATTAATCCAATTTATATCATGCTCAGCTTCTTCATAAGTTTTAGGTTCTATTTGTGAAACAAAAGCAAGATAGTCATTCAAATTTCTAAGAGATGATTGAGTTCTTACCTCTTATGATGGGTCACCAATAATTAAGTCTTTGGGATGTCCATGTGCATACCTCCATTCTTTTGGCAAGTCTTGAGATTGTGGTGGAGCATGATCATCTTCCTTTTCCTTTTCATCTTCCTTTTCTTGATTTGGCACGTCATTAAGATTCATCTTTTCAAACTCAATAATTCCTGCATCATCATCAAGAATAGTTTCTCTCCTAGGGGACTCGCTATCAAACTCATCAAAAATAACATTTACTGATTCTTCAACTACAAGGGTTCTCTTGTTGAAGACTCTGTACGCCCCGCCAGAAGTAGAGTATCCTAAGAAGATACCTTCATCTTACTTGGCATCAAATTTGCTTAGATCCTCCTTGCCATTGTTTAAGATAAAACATCGACATCCATATACTCTAAAATATCTAGCAGTTGATTTCTTATTCTTCCAAAGTTCATAAGAAGTTTTCTTTGTTATCGAACGTATTAAAACATGATTTAAAATATGGCAAGTAGTATTTATAGCTTCAGCCCAAAAGTATTTTGAAAGATTTGACTCACATAATATTGTGCGAGCCATTTCTACCAAGATCCTATTTTTTCTTTCAACAACCCCATTTTATTGAGACGTTCTAGGTACTGAAAATTGATGTGAAATACCATTTTCATTATAGAATTCTTCGAAGTATTGATTTTCAAATTCAGTTTCATGATCACTTCGAATTGCAACTAAGGTAAAATTCTTTTCAGTTATAACATTTTTATAGTATTTCAAAAAGACTGAAAATGCTTCATTTTTATGTGCAAGAAACAAGACCCATATATATCTTGAAAATCATCCACTATTACTAGTCCATACTTTTTTCCTCCTAGACTTATGGTTCTAGTTCCAAATAGATCCATGTGAATGAGTTCAAAAGGCCTAGTGGTTGACACTACATTCTTTGATTTGAAAGATAATCTTGTTTGCTTTCCTAATGCACATGGTCCACAGATTTTATCTTTTCCAAAAACCAGTTTTGACACATCTCTTATCAAATCCTTTTTGACTAGTTTTGATATTAAGTCCATACTAGCATGTCCTAGTCTACGATGCCATAGCCAACTTGTTTCATTTTTCTTTTCTTTATTAGAGATTAAGTATAATCCATTTTTCTTAGCTAAGTCATAAAGATCTACCATATAAATATTTCCATGCCTATGTTCCATAAGTACAATGCTATTATCTTTAGAATTTGTGATTATGCATGCTGAAGCTTCAAATGAGACTTTAAGACCTTTATCACAAAATTGATTTATGCTAAGTAAATTATGTTTTAAATTATTAACCAATAAAATATTTTCTATAAAAGTAGGTGGAGTGATACAAATTTTATCCTTTTCAATGATAAGTCCTTTTCCATTGTCTCCATAGGTTACCACTCCACCCTCTTTAGATTCCAAGGTAACAAATTATTCAATGTCACCTGTCATGTGTCTTGAACAGCCGCTATTTAGATACCATCGTCTATCCTTGTTATTGGCTGTAAGACACACCTGCAATCAAAATCAAGAATGTACTTTAGGTACCCAAACTATGTTGGGTCCTTTAGGGTTAGTACTTGATGTTCCTTTTGGAATCCAAATTTTCTTGTATTTTAGCTTACTCTTTTCACTCAATTTGTTATAGCTGAACTTTCTAAAATTACATTCATATGCTTTGTGTCCTACTTTATTGCAGCAATGATAAGTTATATTTCATTTTTGGCTTTCACAAATATGTTCTTTAAGTATTTTTGCTTTCTATTTGTTTTATATCCTAATCCTGCTTTATCATATACAGCTTTTTGACTATCAAGAATCATATTTAATTTAGTTGAGCTAAGTGTAAACTTGTCCACTAAGGATTTGTATTTTTCTGCATCTTCTTTTAGCTTGAAATTTTTAGTAATTAGACTTTTAGTTTCATTAGTGAACTTCTTACTTCATGTTTCATAGTCATTAGATAGTTTCAGTTTTTCTTTGATAAGAGATTGATTTTCATCTTTTAGAACTTTATTTTTATTGATTAGTTTCTTGTGTTCTTCTATAAGTTCTAAAAATGCATCATGTAATTCTTCTACTATAAAATCACATTCAAGTTCAGAATCTACCTCATCGTCATTGGCCATGTAGCAGATTTGGGCTGTCTTTTGTTGATCTTCCTCTTCCGAACTTGACTCCTCACTTTCACTCCATTCAGCCATTAGGATCTTCTTTTTAAGTTTTCTTGTCATCCATTTCAATTCTAGACAATCTATCTTGAAATGTCCGGGCTTGTTACACTCATAGCAAATTGGCATTTCTTTTTTTTTTCTTTGTCATTTCCCTTTTCCTTTGCTCGAGCTACCTTTGAGGAAGGGCTTCCTTTTATGAAATTTCTTCTTCCCTCTCATAAATTTTCTGAATTTTCTTGCGAGCATAGCCATTCCTTATTCATCATATTCCTCCTCATCATCAGACTCCTTTGATTCAATTTTCTGTTTTGAAGTCATAGACTTCAAGGCAATGGTCTTCTTTTTCTTGAGCTCCTCTTCTGAGTTTTGCTTCATGGTCAACTCATGGGTCATGAGTGATCCTAGAAGCTCTTCCAATTGTAGTGTATTGAGGTCCTTTGCTTCTTGAATTGCGGTTATCTTGGCCTCCCAAACTTTTGGTAGAGACCTGAGAATTTTTCGCACTAATTCAGAGTTAGTATAAGACTTTTCTAAACTCTTTAGTCCATTTATGATTTTCGTGAATCTAGTGAACATTTCAGTTATGGACTCTGTGGACTCCATTTTAAATAATTCATATCTATGTACTAATATATTTATTTTTGACCCTTTAACCTGATTAGTTCTTTCATGCGTGACCTCTAGTTTATCCCAAATTTCTTTCACGGAGATGCATGTAGATATTCTATTAAATTGATTTACATCTAGTGAGCAGTAAAGTACATTAATTGCTTTAGCATTTAATTGTGCTAGTCTTTTATTACTATCATTCCAGTCTATTTCAGGTTTAGGAATGATTGTACCCTCTATGCTAATTGTGGGAGTGTGTGGTCCTCTAGTTATGATATTCCATAAATCATAATCTAAAGCTTGGATAAATATCCTCATCCAATCTTTTCAATATGTGTAGTTCGTGTCATTAAACAAAAGAGGCCTATTTGTGGATTGTCTCTCGCTCATAGAACATCCTACTTGGGTTGCTATGATCTTTGACTCTTGATCGTGAGATCAACAAATACTATGAGAGCACCTTGCTCTGATACCACTTGTTGCCCAAGGTCACAAGCCAAGAGGGGGGTGAATTGGTTTTTCTAAATTTTCCAATCCCTTAATCAAATCAATTGATGAGTAAGTAGTTTAGTTAATATTAATTGAGTGGGTATAGTGAAGTTAAAACAATACACAATGCAAACACACAAGAAGTATAGTGGTTTGGTGCTCTCCTAAACACCTACGTCCACTCCCCAAGCGTCCCCTTGGAAATTGACTATAATCCCACGGATTACAGTTGGATTGTTTTCCGGGCTCACAATCCAAAAATCTTTACACTTAGGTTTTTCGGAAACACCAATAACCTATGTTGGTTTTGCAGGCTCACCAACAATCTACACCGTTGGTTTTACAGGCTTACCAACAAACCTTACAAAGTAATTAAGAAGAAAGAATTTGAAATTTCTAGATGAGCAAATATAACAATTTTAAACTAAGAGAAGAGATGAGAAATAGTTATCGCTTTGAGGATGCTCTTCTCTTCTTTGCTAAGGTTACTTCACTTCACAATGGGTTGGTGGAGCTATTGAATGCACACTCAGATTGCTCAACCACCTCCTTTTTGAGACTTGAATGAAGAACCTTAATGAAGAGCACTTGGGCTTGCTTTCTCTTGAATATGCTATTAATTTTTTGCAAAAGATACTTCCCTCTGATGAATAGTATCTTTTAAATACTTTCCAACCTCTATTGGTCACTTTCCATTCGTTAGATTTGAAAAACTAGCCGTTACTAGCCGTTGGAAGCTTAAAAAGTACTTCTGTAGAACTAGCCGTTATGTCTTTGCCCGTACTGGGGTCGACTCAAGCATTTCTAGGGTCGACTCAACTTACTGTTCATTAGACTTAGGGTCGACTCAACCTTCTCTGGGGTCGACCCAAACTTCTCTAGGGTCGACCCCTGCTACAGTAGGGTCGGCCTTCTCAGGAACCACAGAACTTTATATTTTTGGCTGTTTTCACTGGGGTTGACTCATGCTTTCTTGGCTCATGTTCAGTTGGGGTCGGCTCCATTGGGGTCGGCTCAAGTGTTCTTAGGGTCAGCTCAAGGAAACTTGGGGTCGGCCCTCTCAGAAAATTTCAGAAAGTTGTTTTCTTCAGGCTTCAAGCTGGGGTCGGCTCAAGGTTCTTTGGGGTCGGCTCCTCTTCTGGGGTCGGCTCAAGGATACATGGGGTCGGCTCCACTCACTATTCATCTGTGTCATTTTTATAGGGGTGTGCCAGATGGTTCCAAGATGGGCCAGGGTCGACTCCACTTCCTCTAGAGTCAACTCAATCCACACTTTCCTGCATCTTAAGTTTAGACTAATTCATATAATCAATGAAACATATTTCAAGTAATTTTGAGTGTATGCTACGATAGAGCTCCATACCCTTAACAATGAAAATTATTGTTTTGCCCTTAAGAGTATATTTCACTTGAAACTTTGCTAAATTAGATTTAAGAGTTCTCTATCACTTTTCTCCCACAAATTTTATCTCGTTGTTAATCATTGGAAGACGTCTTGATCTCATTCTCTTAATATATCATGAATGTATCGAGGGTGTCGTATTTATTAGTGATGTATCATGTTAAACTGTATTATTAATTTAATATTCCCTCAATGGTTGTGTTAATCATTGAAATAACACTATCATCCTCATCATGGCTGAACCTGATCGGGTTGCCTACGAATTCCTTACAAGAAGGATCAAGCCATACATAGTTTTTTTTAAGTTTCAAAAATGCAGCAAAAAAATCGAATCAAACAATTTAATTCGTGCATGCTTACAAGATCAAATCTAGAAATCAACATTGTAAGTACACATAGAATTATGTCGGAATCGTTTAAACAATTATGCTAAAACTTTATGCATGATTAACTATCAGATCTGAAAGGTAAACACTCTATTCCGATTAATCTCCGAATATCCATCGAATGGATTCTGGAGATAACTCCGTGAGGAGCCCCAAAGGAGGGTAAAACCTCGGAGAATCGGACCTAAACCCTGACTCCAAAATAAAAGATTAATATAGAATTAATACCTTTTATGATGGAAGAAACTTATAGATCTGATCCTTGACTTCGCAGCCATGCACACGAATGGCCTCTATGAGAAGTACACGTGAAGCCCTAGGTAGAACGTCTTCCATGGGAGTGCTAGCTCGTGCAAAAACATTGCAATGGCTGAAGCTTTCTCCTTCTAAACACTCAACCTTTGATTGTTTTTCAAGAATATGGAGGATGGATGTGAGGAAGAAGGAGAAGAAGGGATGGAGGCCCTCAGAGATTTTTTTCAGAATTTTTTGAAATCTCTAAATATTGTATATATTGAACCCTAGGCATGCGGATCTTTTATAGCCAAAAGAACCTCTCACGCCTCACACCTAATTTAGTCAATTAATTTGGCTGATTAAATCTCCAAAAATTTTTGTGATTTGTCAGCTAAGATAAGATAAATATATCCAAATTTTGTGCATTTTGGATCCCTAAAAGATAGGAATCCATGCGTCCAAAGTTCAGTCGTAGACGACTCTATTTTATGCGCCATGCAATCCCTACAAATTAGAAAATTCATCTAAATCTTTTTAGGAAGATTTGAGGTTTCATTTTTATAGAAAATATAGCCCCACGCCTTCTCTCTTCTCACGCCAATTTTTGGCCAAAAATAAAGAGGATAGGCATGGAAAAGATTGGGGATAAATCAAGGTGTCATTTTTCTCCAAGAAGATAAGGATGGGTTCCTAAAATTTAGGAATTCTTCTCCTTATCCAATTCTGATTATTTAAACTCATAATCCTCATCAAATAAGATCTTATAATTTTATTTGGATCAAGCCCAATCAAATTGGGTTAAGTTCCATCAATTGGGTCAAGCTCAATCTACTTGGGTTGAACCCAATCCAATTAGGTCAAACCCTGATGCAGCCCAAATTGAATTCTATTCAATTTGGCTCAATCTAAGCCCAATTACTCAATCAAATTGAGTTCATTAGCAATCTAATTGCTAATTAATCCTCCAATAATTCAATAATTATTTTAATGCAACTTTTGCTTAGGATAATTTCTCAATCGAATTGACCAAATTATCCCTGAATGATTCTTAATCATCAATCAACCATTTGATCAACCTAGAAACTTCTATGTGCGTGACCTCATGGATTCGAACCTAAGCCAGTAGCATAAGAATAACTTCTTGTACTAATCGAAATGACCGTCTAGCAATGATACCCGACGTCCGGATAGGCCGAATGATTGGAAAGCAACATTTAAGAACCCTTGGACTATGGTTATCGTATAATTCATTCCTTTGACTCCTAATGCCAGGATGACTTAGAGCTCACTGTCAACCCTATAATTAGTACATCCATTATGAGATTAACTTTAGATATCCCATGACTCCTCACTAGGATTACCCTGGCCAAGGTTTTGTTAAATTAATCACAAGATATTATCTCCTGTTTCTAGGAGGGGTCAATCCCATCTCGACTCATAACTGACTACGCAAGTACTTGACTGCACCTAGTGACCTTCCGTCACTGAATTAAAAATTTAGGTTGTTCGATACCAAAGTACGGTGAGTTGCTTGCTAGTCACAGGTTACAGTCTTAGGTCAGAGGGCCAAACTTATACCCATATCCACTCAAAACATCTCTTGACAGTAGAGCATTTCGGAATTGGTCACGTTCAGTAAAATGTACTCCTACACTTCACTTGTATGACATATCAGTATCTCTACACTCCTTAGTTAAGAGGACAACCAACATATACGTCACACAACGACCTAATCTCGATAATGCTGTCGTCCTAGTAACAACATATCATTTGATCGCGAACAGTTTGAAGAACTTGAAGATAAATCCTTCTTTATCATAAAATAAGTCCTAAGAAATTCATCATATAAGAGTTTATTTGAAGATGTACAATGAAATCATGAATAATGCCAAATAACACTTTATTAATTTGTCAATTCATTTACAAAATTCAATCATCAATATGCTAACGATTGACACTTAGGATACAAATCCCAACACGTGGGCCAGCTAGCAAAGCATGGCGTAGCAGAGTTGCGATGTATGGCCACGTAGGATAGCGTGCGCATGCACATGGGTACGGCTGTCGGTAAGGCCGAACTCGTTGAGTGGTCGCATCATACATTTGGCGAGATCGGCTTGACGGGTGCCGAGTTGTGCCCGGCGAAGTGCTCCGAGCTCAGGGGATTGAGGCGTGTAATTGGAGAGGGCGCCCCGAACTTGGCCAGGTCGTGTAATTGGAGAAGGTGCCCTGAACTTGGCCAAGGTGCGTCGGAGAATAAGGAGGGTGCCCCGAACTTGGCCGAGGTGCATCGGTGAAGAAGGAGGGCGCCCCGATCAAGCGCATCGACGAACAAGGAGGGCGCCCCAAACTTGGCCGGGGTGCATCGGCGAACATCCGAGGTTGAAAGAGCTTTCGGTGAAGTCCGAGGTCGGGCTGGTTTTGGGCCGGACCGAGGATACGTCTAGCCGGCGTTGGTGTCTGTCGGGCCGAAATTGGGTGGCCCTTTTGTTATAGGCTGGACGATCCATTTTGCCCCCCATCATTCGCCCCCCGACTTTCGAGGTCGAGTAGCTCTTCAACTCGGGCGAAGGAAGTAGCCGGACCACTGATCGTCCTGCACATCAGCTAGGAACCTACAAAGATATGTGCGTCGAGCTAGGTATACATGCCTTATTGGAGACTGATTGCTTCTGGTCTCGCTTTGTAAGGCGAGCTTGAATGAGTTGGATTGCCGCATCAGCCAAAGGTGTGAACCAGCTATGGAGGATATTTTAATACGTTGCATGTGTGCTTCTTTTCGAAGCGTTACTAGGCGGAACGCGAGGGGCCTCATCAATGCCCCATTTTTGAAAGCGCCCGCCATAATGATCGGCTTTAGGGTTGTGATCTAAGGAGATTTGTGGGATAGCTCCAGAGCTTGCCGCGTGGTGAAATCTAGGTGCCCCATCTTTTTGGGAAGTCGATTGAAGTCGCTGAAGCGGGCTATATAAAGTCCTGGGAGAGACCTCCGGGGTCCCTATTTTCTCTCCTCTTTCTGATAGCCGCCATTGCCTTCAAGCTATCTATGGATCCTTTGGAGCATTCCAGAGCTTCTCAGCGAATCTCTAGGCGATCTTTCTCCCTTTACTCTCTCTGGTGAGTGTTAGATGTATGCCCTAGAAGCCAATCTGGCTGACACATTGTTAATTCTAGGGACATAATTTTGTACTTGACTATTTATTATTGAATAAATAAAAGGCATCTTTTCATTCATATTATTTATGTGTCTATGAATCGTCCAAGAAATTAATAAGATGATGATGCATATTCTCAAGAGTTGAGAATTTGAGCCATGTATCATTGGTGATTAATTTCTAAATGCTCCTGATCAATGGATCATCAGAGGACGGTGATCGATCCGATCAGTGCACAGATCACTTTCCTTCTGGATGGACGAGACTTGAGTCCACAGTAGGGACACTGAAGTGATAGTGCAGGTGCTTGTTAGAGAACAAGGGTACTGAGCGTGACCAAGACAAGAAGTCACTTGGATGTCTATCCACTCGTCAGTGACTTGCTTGATGTTGCAGTAGTATGACTGGTCCTTTGACCTGCGGTGCTTCAGCTACTCACAGTGAGGTTATTGTAGTTTGACTACACGTATACATGGTCTCTAGTCATATGGGTCCTTGTAGTGTAGATTGGCTGCAGTAAGTTCACTGTAGGAGTAGGGTATGCACTTACATGGAATCTATCGACCTTGATAGAAGAGGAGTGATCCTATGTGATTTGTTAGACTGAGTTCTAAGACCTTGGCCAGGGCAGTAATATAAAGTGGAGAAAGAGTTTTCCACTATCGAACTCGAGTCGAATAAATCTTGACATATGACAGACGAAGGGGTTTGACGAGTTATCCATGACCTCCGTCCTGTAGGGATCCACGATAGTAGGACTGTATCACACGATAACTGCACCTAGAGGTTCATCATTCTATTCTACTGGGTAGCCACTACATGCTGCTAGGTGTCACTGGTGGATGGTGGGACTCACAGGGATTATCTCGATGATCGATAAACCCTAATGAGTAGAGTTGGAATCGTTCCAATCCATTGAAAGGAGTTTTCAATGATATTATGATAGAGATCATAATATATCTCACTACCAGTCAGAATAGAACCTATGGGTCACACACACTAGAAGTATTGACCGATCCGATGGTTGAATCGTGATTAGGAATCACAAGTAATCAATTCGATTGATATTCAGTTGAAGAAGGAAAAAAGAAAATTAATTAATTGGACTTAAACACAAATCCTACTTCGAGTAGGATTCCTAGGTCCTAATTGGATTAGGACTGGAAATCCTAGTTGGAGTAGGACTGGGATTCCTACTTGGAATAGGATTCCTATCCTAATTAGATTAGGAGTTTTGAATTAAAATTGGATTCCTACTTGGAGTAGGATTCCTAGAGTCCTAATCGGATTAGGACTTCGATTCAAATTAGAGTCCTAATTGGATTAGGACTAAAATTAAATATCCTAATTGGATTAGGATTCCTTAAGTCCTAATTAATTATTAATCTAATGAATCAACATGACTCCTAATTGGATTAGGATTGAAGAGTTCAATTGAGTCATGGTTCATTCAAGTTCTAATTGGATTAGGACTAGCATAGATTGAACCCATTGATTCATGATTTGGTTAATCCTAATTAGATTAGGACTAAACCATTAGGGCACCTAATCCTCTTAGAAGAGGATTAGGGCAACCAAGTAAGAGGGGCATCAGCCCCTCTCCACTTGGTTAGGGCGACAAGAAGAGAGGGGCCGGCGCCCCTCTTGGAAAAATCAAGGGCTCCTAATTGTAGGAGCCCTTCATATTATAAAGGGACTAGGGCGGCGCCTAGATGAGCTTCCTCTTCCCTTGAGCTGTGGCCACCCTCTCCTCCCTTGGTTCAGCCGCAAGCAAGAAGAAGAAAGAAGAAGCTGGCGTCCTCCTCTTCCTCCTTTCCTCCTTCCAACGCAGGAAAAAGAAGTAGGCTGCAGGCTTTGCTTCTTCTCTTCTTCATCCTTCTTCTTCCTCCTCTCAAGCACAATCAAGGTTGATTGAAAGAGAGGAGATCAGCCATCAAAAGTATCTCTGCAAGGGAGCTAGCACCCCGGGAGATAGAGAGCTTGGATCGGTCCTGCTTCGTGTGGATACCCGTAGAGGCCGGCACTTGAACGGCTTCAAGCGAACCTTCATCCAAAACCACGATCATCAGTTTGCGGTGATCATCTACCCGCGCAAGGTGAAGATCTGATCTTCTAATTTTTAAAAGTTTTTAATCCTTATCTATCTACGAACGGTTTTTGAAACAACGTTCATGCGATGAACGGTTGATCCCGGCATGCCTCTTCCGCTGCATCTGAATTTTTTAAATTTCAGCGGCATGATCGGGTTCTAACAGTGGTATCAGAGCCTAGGCTTCGTAGATTAAGGTAAGGATTAATTATTAATAGGCTTATTAGATCTGAAAATTGAATGATCATGCATGCTGAAAATTTTCTGCATGCAGATTTTTTAGGGTGCTGATTTTTATGCTGATAAAAAGATGATTCTAATTGCATTGTTAATGGATTACAAAGTTTAGAATCATGATTAGCATGATCAGCAACCTATGTCATGAGATAATCAGTTAGTTTTCAGATCTGAAAATTATAATTGTTGCATATGGTGATGATCATAGGATTCAAACCCTTTTGGTATCAAATGTAATGACCTGCGATGTGATCTGTAATGTCATGTAATTTTTCAGATGCTTGCATGCATCTTATTTGATGTTTTGAGAGGCCTGCGTGCCTCCTAAAAGAGATGTAATTTATTTTATTTTTATTTTACATCTGGTTGTATTTCTGTGATGTGATGTACGTCAACGATCAAGTTGAAGACAAGGCATGAGATGAACAGGGATCTAAGCGGTTGATGGCGATTGGATCAAGAGTTGATCAAGGATCGAATCAAGGAGGCTTGGAACCAATTCAAGAGTTGAAGACCAATTGATCGATTGACGTGCATGTGCTTGTAATACGACCTAATTAGAATCCATGATCATCACCTATTTAAAGTTTAGCTTTAATTATTGCTGCGATTATAACTGCCTGCAATGTGCCGTTTGCATGTGATGTGAATGAGAGTCGGGTAGATAGGTTTACATGTGATGTAGCAAACCCAATTGAGACCTAAATTAAAACCTCCTCAATCAAGTCGAGAGTGAACCGACATGAGCAAGTCATATTAGATTAATTGATCTAATTGGTGTCTAGGAAAGCATGAAAGGTGGTTACTTAATTAGGACCTTACTCTCTGAGTAAGGGGAGCCTCCCACCTGCTTACCTGGCCAATTGTTCGATTACCTCTTATGAAGAGCTCAAGTTGCAAACACTAAGACCTGATTAACCAATATTAAGTCAATAGGTCTTCCACTGTAGTAGAGCTGCTAAGGCCTTTCTGATGTTGATTTGTCTCGGCTGGACACAGTGGTCAAGTTGCATCGGGGGGCTGGACCTCTCTATAGACATGAGATGTTGTAGGGTAAAGGTGGGGTTGGGCACCAATAACTGTTAGGTGAGGACCCAATGACGACTTTATTCCTACGGTTATACGGTGGGTCTGACTTAACTAAGAAATGGGACCAATAACTGTTAGGTGAGGTTTTCATGGCTTAGAGACCAAGTTACACTGCAACATGCTTGAGAAGCATTGTACAAGAGTTGTACATTCATCAATCTATGTGTCACCAATAACTGTTAGGTGAGGTGGCATGTAAATCGGTGGGACCGCAGTACCCACTAGAAACCCTAGTCGTGTGGGATTTCCGTTTACCAGGGAGTGTGAGGAATTCGAGAAAATAGTGGGAGTTACATTTGTTCTAAAAGACCTTAGAACAGATTAGGATCAAGTACAAAAGTCTAACTAGAATCTTTACTCTCTGAGGATTATAAAGTCAGCTTCTAGACTCTTAACTCATATCCTATAGAACAACCGTTTGACCAAACCCAATTATAAAGATTGGCTCAGCAAATTTCAAAAATAGTTTTGAATTGTGAGAAATTCGGGTATATGCTAGACCATGGAATCCCCTGTTACCAATCCGTCCGATCACTGATCAGCGTAAGACGCTTGTTAAGTGGACGAACAATGACAATAAAGTTAGGTGCTGCACAATGGCATCCATGTCCAATGCATTACAATGCCAGCATGAGAACATGAAGACTGCCAGGGACATATTAAATCACCTGCAAGAGTTGTATGGTGATCAGAGTCACGCAGCTCGGTTTGAAGTGTCCAAGAGGCTCTTCAAAGCAAGATGCACGATGGGCAGTCTGTCCATGATCATGGTTTGACCATGATAAAGGACTTAGAGAAGCTTGAGAAGCTTGGCATGACCATGCACAAGGAATTGCAAACGGATTTGATCCCACAATCCCTTCCAGCTTCATATGAATAGTTTATAGTAAATACCATATGAACAAGGTTGTATGCACTAAAATAGAATTGTTAAATAAATTGGTAACTACTTAGGGACCTTGAAGAAGTTCAAGGGGCATCGTTTTCGCTGTCAAGTTGGTTTCTACTTTCAAGAGAGAGTCTATTTGGAAGAAGAAGAAGCCTGCGAAGAAGCAGAAGACTAAGAAAACACCAAGTAAGGAAGTTCCAAGAAAAAGGCCAATTGCAAGGAAAAGTGTTTCCATTGCATCATGGACGGCCATTGGAAGAGGAACTGTCCTACATACATGGGAAGCATAAAGAACATGAAGGGTGACAGACCTTCAGAAGGTTTGTCAGATATGCTCAGGATACTTAGGGACTGTTACCTATTGCTAGCAGAAATTTGATTTCTGTATTTTATTTAGCACAGAAAGATTTTTATTTGATTCAAAATGGTTTTATGATTGACAGTCTCTATCACATACATATGGATGTATCTGTGAATATATCTGAGCAAACAGTGAATACCATAGGATCTAATAGATCCAAAAATGAGATAAATCTAAAGTATTTATGGCACCTCAGGCTTGGCCATATAGGAGAAGACAGAATAAACAAATTGGAGAAACATGAGCTTTTGGGCTCATTGACTTTCGAGTCATATTTGATTTGTGAATTCTGCCTTCAAGGAAAGATGGCCAAATTATCCTTTGTAGGACACAGGGAGGTCCACTGAAATACTTACCCTAGTACACACTGATGTGTGTGGCCCATTCGATGTGCAGGCTAGGGGTTGTAATTTTTTACTTCATTTTACCGATGATTACTCACGGTATGGATATGTGTATGAGACACAAATATGAAACTTTTGAAAGGTTCAAAAAGCTTAGATATGAAGTAGAAAAATAAGCACAAAAACTCATTAAGGTTCTTCGATCAGATCGAGGAAGTGAATACCTTAATGGAGAGTTCCGTGATTATCTCAAGGAGAATGGTATAGTTTCATAATGGACTCCTCCTGGTACACCTCAGCTCAATGGAGTGTCAGAGAGGAGGAATCGGACTCTATTGATATGGTCCAGTCCATGATGAGCTTCACTGATTTACCCTTGTTTCTTTAGATAGATGCCCTATTTTCAGCTATTTACTTGTTGAATAGAGTTCCTCTAAAGTCCATTCCTACCACCATATGAGATATGACATGGTAAGAAACCAAGTCTTGGTCATCTCAAGATTTGGGGATGTCCGGCCCACGTCAAGAGACTACAGGCGACAAGCTAGAGGCTAGGACCATAAGTGCTCGTTTTATATGATATCCTAAAGAGTCATTAGGATACAATTTTTACGTCTCAGAGGATCACAATGTGTTTGTGAGCCGTCATGCCATCTTCTTGGAAAACCAGTTTATCCTTGATAGAGGCAGTGGGAGGAAAATTGAGCTTGAAGAGAAAGTCTCTGAAAAGCAACGAGTCATGGATCCTATCGAACCCATTCATACAGAGCCAGTACACGATGTCCCTCAACCACCTCGCAGATCTAGTAGGGTCTCCCATCCTCCCGATAGATACTTAGGTATACTAGAAGAGGATACCGAGGAAATGTTCCTAGTGGGAGATAGGGATCACACGCAGGATCCCAAAACCTACGACGAGGCGATATCTGATATCGATTCCGAGAAATGGCTGGAAGCTATGAAGTCAGAGTTAGACTCCATGCATTCCAACCAAGTCTGGACCTTAGTAGATCCACCAGAAGGTATTGTACCTATTGGATGCAAATGGATCTACAAAAGGAAGATAGGTTCGGATGGAGAGGTAGAGACCTATAAGGCAAGGCTTGTGGCGAAAGGGTATAGTCAGCGCGAAGGCATTGACTATCAGGAGACCTTTTCACCTGTAGCCATGCTGAAATCCATCCGAACATTGCTTGCCATTGCAGCATTTCATGATTATGAAATCTGGCAGATGGATGTGAAAACAGCTTTCCTGAATGGATATCTTGATGAAGATATCTATATGGAACAGCCTTTGGGTTTCACTTCCAGTGATGGAGATCACAAGGTCTGCAAGCTGCAAAGGTCCATCTATGGACTAAAGCAAGCATCTCGGAGTTGGAACACTCGTTTCGATGACGCAATCAAAACGTTTGATTTCATCGAAGAGTACTGTCGTTTTTTCTCGTACTGTACGTAGATGACATCCTCCTGATAGGGAATGATATTCCCATGCTAACCTCGGTCAAGGTCTGGTTGTCAAAAGAGTTCTCCATGAAAGACCTTGGGGAAGCATCCTATATTTTGGGAATAAAGGTCTATAGAGATAGATCTAAAAGGATGCTTGGCCTATCACAGAAGATGTACATAGAGGAAGTGCTGAAAAGGTTCAGCATGGAAAACTCTAAAAGGGGTCTCTTACCCCTAAGGCATGGAATTAATCTCTCCAAGAAGATGTGCCCCAACACATCTGAAGAGATTCAACGCATGAGCAAGATCCCTATGCATCAGCAATAGGGAGCCTCATGTATGCCATGCTATGTACATACTTGATATAGTACATGCTGTGAATGTCACGAGCATATGTCAATCAGATCCAGGCAAAAGCACTGGATAGCTGTGAAGAACAGTCTTAAGTACTTGAGAAGAACTAAGGACATGTTCTTGGTCTTTGGGAGAAGATCAGAGTTGAAGGTAGAAGGATGCACACATATTGATGATAGAAAGTCTACATCAGAATATGTGCAATGGTGGTTCAGTAAATTGGAAGAGTTCCAAACAACCGATCATTATAGATTCTACCTTAGAAGCTGAATGTTAAGCCGTATCTAAGGGTGCAGTGGAAACCTTCTGGTTAAAAGTTCATTGCAGAGTAGGTGTAATGTATGAGATGCCATAACACTTACTGCGATAACATGGCCCATAGCACTAGCTAGGAGCCAAGGTCTCATCAGAAGTCCAAGCCACATAGAGCGGCGCTTCCACCTCATACGCGACTATGTTGAGAAGAAATATATAGAGGTACAGAGAGTAGACTCCGCGGATAACGTGGCAGACCCCGTCACTAAGCAGCTAAATCAGCAAAAGACTAAAGCCCACCTTGAGAAGATGGGGCTTAGATATATGACTGATTGGCTTAGTGCAAGTGGGAGATTGTAGATGTATGCCCATAGAAGCCAATCTGGCTGACACATTGTTAATTTCTAGGGACATAATTTGTACTTGACTATTTATTATTGAATAATAAAGGGCATCTTTTTATTCATATGATTTATGTGTCTATGAATCGTCCAAGAAATTAATAAGATGATGATGCATATTCTCAAGAGTTGAGAATTTGAGCTATGTATCATTGGTGATTAATTTCTAAATGCTCCTGATCAATGGATCATCACGAGGACGGTGATCGATCCGATCAGTGCACAGATCACTTTTCTTCTGGATGGACGAGACTTGAGTCCACAGTGTAGGGACACTGAATGATAGTGCAGGTGCTTGTTAGAGAACAAGGGTACTGAGCGTGACCAAGACAAGAAGTCACTTGGATGTCTATCCACTCGTCAGTGACTTGCTTGATGTTGCAGTAGTATGACTGGTCCTTTGACCTGCGGTGCTTCGGCTACTCACAGTGAGGTTATTGTAGTTTGACTACACGTATACATGGTCTCTAGCCATATGGGTCCTTGTAGTGTAGATTGGCTGCAGTAAGTTCACTGTAGGAGTAGGGTATGCACTTACATGGAATCTATCGACCTTGATAGAAGAGGAGTGATCCTATGTGATTTGTTAGACTGAGTTCTAAGACCTTGGCCAGGGCAGGAATATAAAGTGGAGAAAGAGTTTTTCACTATCGAACTCAAGTCAAATAAATCTAGACATATGACAGACGACGGGGTTTGACGAGTTTCCATGACCTCCGATCTGTAGGAATCCACGATAGAAGGACTGTATCATACGATTGCTGCACCTAGAGGTTCATCATTCTATTCTGCTGGGTGGCCACTACATACTGCTAGGTGTCACTGGTGGATGGTGAGACTCACAGGGATCATCTCGATGGTCGATAATCCCTGGTGAGTTGAGTTGGAATTGTTTCAACCCATTGAAAGGAGTTTTCAATGATATTGTGATAGAGATCATAATATATCTCACTACCAGTCAGAATGGAACCTATGGGGTCACACAATTAGAGGTATTGACCGATCCAATGGTTGAATGTGATTAGGAATCACAAATAATCAATTAGATTGATAAATGAAAACCCGCTGAGAGTTAGTGGCTAGAAAAGGAACAATTGCAATCGAATTGCAATTTAATTTAATTAATTGGATTTAATTAATTGGACTTGATCATGAGTCCTACTTGGAGTGGGAATCATGGAGTCCTAATTGCATTAGGATTTCAAATTAAATTAGAATCCTATTTGGAATAGGATTTCTAAAGTCCAAATTGTCTTAGGGCTGAAAATTGAACAAGTCCTGATTAGATTAGGATTTTCTTAAGTCCTAATTAATTTTAATTTTAATCTAATTAATTTCATGACTCCTAATGGATTAGGATTGAAGAGTTCAATAGAGTCATGGCTCAATTAAATTCTAATTGGATTAGGATTGGAGGAAATTGAAATGGGGTTCACAAAATCCTTTTTGACTAGGATTGGACTCAAACAATGGACCCAAATTAAAACCCCTTTAATTTATTTAAATAGCAGATTTAAATGAACTTGAGGGGGGGCCCACGCCCCTCCCCTTGGGGTGTGCGTGGGAGAAAGAGGAGGGCGCACGCCCCTCCTTGTTAGCCAAAAGAAGAGATAAAGATGAGTTCCTAAAAAATAGGAACTCATCCTTATCTCTTAACTAATTAAAAGGGAGCATGTAATTCGAAAAAATGGATGTTTTTCTCCTCATTCCAGCCGTGAGCACCCTCCTCCATCTTCCTCTTTGAGCCACAATCAAGAGAAGAAAAAGAAAAAGCCTAAGACGCCCTCTTCCTTCTTCATCTTGGTTCCAAAAGGAAGAAAAAGAAAAAGGCTGCAGGGCTTTGTTCTTGTTCCTTTGGTTCTTCTTCTTCTTCCTCCTCTCAAGCCAATCAAAGGTTGATCAAAGGAGAGGACTTCAGCCATCCATAGCCATCTCTGCAAGGGAGCTAGCACCCCGGTGAGATCCAAAGGCTTCGATCGAGTCAGTACTTCGTGTGGATACCCTGTAGAGGCCGGACGCATGTGCGGCTTCCACTGAGCCTTGATCAATACCACGTAAATCAGATTGTGGAGACCATCTACCCGCACAAGGTGAAGATCTGATCTCTTAATGATTTTAAAATATTTAAAATAATTTAATTCTAATCTATCTACAAACGAAAGTTTAAAACACGTTCATGCGATGAACAGATCCCGCATATGTTTTTCCGCTGCAATCTGAAAATTATTTCGAATTTCATGGCATATAGGGATGCTAACAGTGGTATCAGAGCCATAGTTATGTAGATTAAGATTAGAATTAAATTTTTAAGGCATTTAGATCTGAAATTTAAGGATTATGCTTGCTGAAATTTATGTATGCAGAATTTTCAGCTTGCTGATTTTTCTGCATACTAATTATTGGATGCTTAGATTAATGATTCTAATACTTTGATAATGTGATTACAAATGTTTAGAGTCAAATCTAGCATGATCAGCAAGTCATGAGATGGAATAATCAATTAAATTACAGATCTGAAATAATTTTTATGCATATGATGCGTATGGTGATGATCATGGATGGACCCTTTGAATGTGCTGAAATGTTCTGCGATGTTCTGTGATGCATGTAATTTTAATTTTCAGATGCCTGCGTGCATCTTAAATTCATGTATTAGAGACCTGCGTGTCTCATGAAAAAGGGTTGTAATTTTATTTTTATTTTTATTTAATTTTTAAAGCAATCTGGGATGTAATCTGTGATGTGTGTTGCACGTCGATGGTTGATCGATATGTACATCAACAAGCTCAACATGCGCGGATTGAGATCAAGGGTTGATTGAAGATGAATCAAGGAGTTGATCACAATTGGACCTAGAGGATCAAGATCGAGTCAAGAGTTGAAGACGATCAAACCAATTGACGTGCATGTGCTTGTAAAATGACCCCATCCTGGATCCATGATCATCACCATTATATTTATTTTTGATAAATGCCTGGATGTTTAATGCTTATGATTATGCGGGTAGACTTATATTTGCATGAGATGTGAATACGCGATCGAGTGAGACCTAAATCGAAACCTCCCTAATCAGTCGAGGGTGAACCAACATGAGTTAGTCATATTAGATTAATTGATCTAATTGGTGTCTAGGCAAGCCTATAAGGTGGTTACTTAATTAGGACCTTACTCTCTGAGTAAGGGGAGCCTCCCACCTGCTTACCTGGCCAATTGTTCGATTACCTCTTATGAAGAACTCAAGTTGCAAACACTAAGACTTGATTATGCAATATTAAGTCCATAGGTCTTCCACCGTAGTAGAGTTGCTAAGGTCTTTCCGGCGTTGATTTGTCTCGGCTGGACACAGTGGGCAAGTTGCATCGGGGGACTGGACCTCTCTATTAGACATGAGATGTTGTGGGGTAAAGGTGGGGTTGGGCACCAATAACTGTTAGGTGAGGACCCAATGACGACTTTATTTCCGCGGTTATACGGTGGGTCTGACTTAACAAGTAATGGGACCAATAACTGTTAGGTGAGGTCTTCATCACTTAGAGACCAAGTACCATTGCAATTTGCTTGAGAAGCATTGTACAAGAGTTGTACACTCATCCATTTATATGTCACCAATAACTGTTAGGTGAGGCGGCATGTAAATCGGTGAGACCGCAGTACCCACTAGAAATCCTAGTCGCGTAGGGTTTTCGTTTCTCCATCAGGAGAGTATGAGGGATTCGAGAAAATAGTGGGAGCATATTTGTTTTAAAAGTTCCTAGAACAAATTAAGTTCAAGTACAAAGTCTAACTAGAATCTTTACTCTCTACAGATCACAATGTCAGCTTCAAACCCTTTGACCCGAATCCTTGAGACCAACAGACTGACCGGAACAAACTATAAAGACTGGCTTAGGAACCTGAAAATTGTTCTGAATTGTGAGAAAATAGGGTATGTGCTCGAGAATGATATCCCTAGGCTACCAGCACGTCCTACTGATGATCAGCGTGAGACGCATCAGAAGTGGACTGATGACGACATTAGGGTCAAGTGCTATATCATGGCATCCATGACTAACGAACTTCAATGCCAGCATGAGAACATAAAGACTGCTAGGGAAATACTGGCTCACCTGCAAGAGTTGTATGGTGAGCAGAGCCGCACTGCACGCTTTGAAGTGTCCAAGAGGCTCTTCAAGGCAAAGATGCGTGAGGGGCAGTCTGTCCACGATCACTGTTTGACTATGATCAAGGGACCTCGAGGAATTGAGAAGCTCGGTATGTCCATGCATAAGGAACTGCAGATAGATCTGATCCTGCAATCCCTTCCTAATTCATTTGGTCAGTTTATATAAACTACCATATGAATAAAATGAAATGCACGAAGACCGAGTTGTTGAACATGTTGTAACTGCTGAAGGGGCCTTGAAAGGTTCAAGGGCCTCTGTTCTGGCTGCTGAGTTGACTTCTGGTTCCAAGAGAAAGTCTACTTGGAAGAAAAAGAAGCCTGCAAAGAAGCACAAGAAAAGACAAAAAGCACCCTAAGAAGGAAGTTCATAAGAAAAAGGCTGATGACAAAGGAAAATGTTCCACTGCAACGTCAACGCCACTGGAAAGGGAACTGCCCTTTCATACCTCCGAGAGCCTGAAGAACAAAAAGACACACCTCTGAAGGTATGTTAGACTTGCTCGTAATTGAACTAACCTTACGGTTTTTCTACTTCTAGTTGGGTTATAGATTCTGGTTCTAGTGCTCATTTGTGCACTACTATGCAGGGTCTAAAGAAAAGTAGGAGGCTGGCGGAAGGTGCAGTTACCCTTCGGGTTGGCAATGGGGCAAGAGTCTGCTGCTGTAGCTGTGGGCACTATCCTCTGCGATTTACCGTCTGGATTTAGTTTACAACTTAGAGACTGTTATTATGTCCCTGCTGCCAGCAGGAATTTGATTTCTGTTCGTGTTTAGCACAGGATGGTCATATTTTGACCTTTGACAAAGACTGCTGTTCCCAATTTATTTCAGAAATAAATTAGTTGCACGTGGTTTCATGATTGACAATCTCTATCACTTGCATATTGATGTGTCTGTGAATGTTGTCTGAGCAAGTGGTGAGTGCCATAGGATCTAAAAGATCCAGAGATGAGATAAACCAGAAGTATTTGTGGCACCTCAAGACTTGGCCATATTGGAGAGGATAGAATGAACAAAATGGAGAAAGATGGACTTCTCGGCCTATTGACTTCTGAGTCATATCCAGTTTGTGAGTCCTGTCTTCAAGGAAAAATGCTAGATGTACTTTTGTAAGGACATGGGAAGGACCACTAAAATACTTACCCTGGTAACACACTGATTGTGTGTGCACCATTCGATGTACTAGCCAGGGGTCGTTATTCATACTTCATTACCTTTATCGATGACTATTCACGATATGGGTATGTGTACTTATGAGATACAGAATCTGAGTTCTTTTGAAAAGTTCAAAGAGTTCAGAAAATGAAGTAGAAAAACAGACTGGAAAAACCCTTAAGGTTTCTTCGATCAGATCGAGGAGGAGAATACCTTAGTGGGGAATGCCGGGATTATCTAAAGGAAAATGGCATAGTCTCACAATGGAACGCCTCCGGTACACCTCAACTCAACGGGGTGTTCAGAAAGGAAGAATCGGACTCTATTGGATATGGTCGATCCATGATGAGCTTCACTGATCTACCTATGTTCTTTGGGGAGATGCCTATTACCGCAATTTATTTATTGAATAGAGTTCCCTCTAAATCCGTTCTACCACACCGTATGAGATATGCATGGTAAGAAGCCGAGTCTTGGTCCATCTCAAGATTTGGGGATGTCCGGCCCACGTCAAGCGACTACAGGCGGACAAGTTAGAGTCTAGGACCATAAGTGCTCGTTTCATTGGATATCCTGAAAGAGTCCATTAAGATACAATTTTACATCTCAGAGGATCACAATGTTTTGTGAGCCGACATTCCGTCTTCTTGGAAAAACGTTTATCCTTGATAGAGGCAGTGGGAGAAAAATTGAGCTTGAAGAGAGAGTCTCTGAAAATGCAACGAGTCATGGATCCTATGAGAACCTATTCATACAGAGCCAGTACACGTAGTCCAATTGGGATTAGGATTTCAAATTAAATTAGAATCCTATTTGGAATAGGATTTCTAAAGTCCAAATTGTCTAGGGCTGAAAATTGAACAAGTCACTGATTAAGATTAGGATTTTCTTAAGTCCTAATTAATTTAATTTTAATCTAATTAATTTCATGACTCCTAATGGATTAGATTGAGGAGTTCAATAGAGTCATGGCTCAAATTAAATTCAATTGGATTAGGAATTGGAGAAATTGAAATGGTCACAAAATCCATTTGACTAGATTGGACCAAACAAGGACCCCAAATTAAAACCCCTTTAATTTATTTAAATAGCAGATTTAAATGAACTTGAGGGAGGGGCCCATGCCCCTCCCCTTGGGGTGTGCGTGGGAGAAAGAGGAGGGGCGCACGCCCCTCCTTGTTAGCCAAAAGAAGAGATAAAGATGAGTTCCTAAAAAATAGGAACTCATCCTTATCTCTTAACTAATTAAAAGGGAGCATGGAATTTCGAAAAAAATGGATGTTTTTCTCCTCATTCCAGCCGTGAGCACCCTCCTCCATCTTCCTCCTTTGAGCCACAATCAAGAGAAGAAAAAGAAAAGCCTAAGACGCTCTCTTCCTTCTTCATCTTGGTTCCAAAAGGAAGAAAAAGAAAAAGGCTGCAGGGCTTTGTTCTTGTTCCTTTGGTTCTTCCTTCTTCTTCCTCCTCTTAAGCCAATCAAAGGTTGATTCAAAGGAGAGGACTTTAGCCATCCATAGCTATCTCTGCAAGGGAGCTAGCACCCCAGTGAGATCCAAAGGCTTCGATCGAGTCAGTACTTCGTGTGGATACCTGTAGAGGCCGGACGCGAGTGCGGCTTCCACTGAGCCTTGATCAAATACCACGTAAATCAGATTTGCGGAGACCATCTACCCGCACAAGGTGAAGATCTGATCTTCTTAATGATTTTAAAATAGTTTAAAATAATTTAATTCTAATCTATCTACAAACGAAAGGTTTTAAAACACGTTCATGCGATGAACAGATCCCGCATATGTTTTTTTCCGCTGCAATCTGAAAATTATTTCGAAATTTTCATGGCATATGAGGGATGCTAACAGTGACTTGCTTGATGTTGCAGTAGTATGACTGGTCCTTTGACCTGTGGTGCTTCAGCTACTCACAGTGAGGTTATTGTAGTTTGACTACACGTATACATGGTCTCTAGTCATATGGGTCCTTGTAGTGTAGATTGGCTGCAGTAAGTTCACTGTAGGAGTAGGGTATGCACTTACATGGAATCTATCGACCTTGATAGAAGAGGAGTGATCCTATGTGATTTGTTAGACTGAGTTCTAAGACCTTGGCCAGGGCAGTAATATAAAGTAGAGAAAGAGTTTTTCACTATCGAACTCGAGTCGAATAAATCTTGATATATGACAGACGAAGGGGTTTGACGAGTTATTCATGACCTCCGTCCTGTAGGGATCCCGATAGTAGGACTGTATCACACGATAACTGCACCTAGAGGTTCATCATTCTATTCTACTGGATAGCCACTACATGCTGCTAGGTGTCACTGGTGGATGGTGGGACTCACAGGGATTATCTTGATGATCGATAAATCCTAATGAGTAGAGTTGGAATCGTTCCAATCCATTGAAAGGAGTTTTCAATGATATTATGATAGAGATCATAATATATCTCACTACCAGTCAGAATAGAACCTATGGGGTCACACACACTAGAAGTATTGACCGATCCGATGGTTGAATCGTGATTAGGAATCACTAGTAATCAATTCGATTGATATTCAGTTGAAGAAGGAATAAAAGGAAATTAATTAATTGGACTTAAACACAAATCCTACTTCGAGTAGGATTCCTAGAAGTCCTAATTGGATTAGGACTGAGAATCCTAGTTGGAGTAGGGCTGGGATTCCTACTTGGAATAGAATTCCTATAGCCCTAATTAGATTAGGAGTTTTGAATTAAGTTTGGATTCCTACTTGGAGTAGGATTCCTAGAGTCCTAATCGGATTAGGACTCCGAATTCAAATTAGAGTCCTAATTGGATTAGGACTAGAATTAAACAAATCCTAATTGGATTAGGATTCCTCAAGTCCTACTTAATTATTAATCTAATGAATCAACATGACTCCTAATTGGGTTAGGATTGAAGAGTTCAATTGAGTCATGGTTCATTCAAGTTCTAATTAGATTAGGACTAGCATAGATTGAACCCGATTGATTCATGATTTGGTTAATCCTAATTAGATTAGGACTAAACCATGAGAGGGGCACCTAATCCTCTTTGAAGAGGATGAGGTTAACCAAGTAAGAGGGGCATCAGCCCCTCTCCACTTGGTTAGGGCGACATGAAGAGAGGGGGCCGGCGCCCCTCTTGGAAATAACTCAAGGGCTCCTAATTGTTAGGAGCCCTTCATACTTATTAAAAGGGAGCTAGGGCCGGCGCCCTAGATAGAGCTTTTCCTCTTCCCTTGGAGCCGTGGCCACCCTCTCCCTCCCTTGGTTCAGCCGCCGGCAAGAAGAAGAAAAGAAGAAGCCATGGCGTCCTCCTCTTCCTCCTTTCCTCCTTCCAACGCAGGGAAAAGAAAGTAGGCTGCAGGGGCTTTGCTTCTTCCTCTTCTTCATCCTTCTTCTTCCTCCTCTCAAGTACATTCAAGAGTTGAAAGAAAGAGAGGAGATCAGCCATCAAAAGTTATCTCTGCAAGGGAGCTAGCACCCCGGTGAGATAGAGAGCTTGGATCGGATCCTGCTTCGTGTGGATACCCGTAGAGGCCGGGCACTTGAACGGCTTCAAGCGAACCTTCATCCAAAAACCACGATCATCAGTTTGCGGTGATCATCTACCCGCGCAAGGTGAAGATCTGATCTTCTAATATATTAATTATTAATAGGCTTGATAAATCTGAAAATTGAATGATCATGCATGCTGAAAATTTTCTGCATGCAGATTTTTTTCTAGGGTGCTGATTTTTATGTGATAAAAAGATGATTCTAATTGCATTGTTAATGGGATTACAAAGTTTAGAATCATGATTAGCATGATCAGCGACCTATGTCATGAGATAATCAGTTAGTTTCAGATCTGAAAATTATAATTGTTGCATATGGTGATGATCATAGGATTCAAACCCTTTTGTTATCAAATATAATGACCTGCGATGTGATCTGTAATGTCATGTAATTTTTCAGATGCTTGCATGCATCTTATTTGATGTTTTGAGAGGCCTGCGTGCTCCTAAAAGAGATGTAATTTATTATTATTTTTATTTTACATCTGGTTGTATTTCCGTGATGTGATATACGTCAACGATCAAGTTGAAGACAAGGCATGAGATGAACAGGGGTCTAAGCGGTTGATGGCAATTGGATCAAGAGTTGGTCAAGGATCGAATCAAGGAGGCTTGAAACCAATTCAAGAGTTGAAGACCAATTGATCGATTGACGTGCATGTGCTTGTAATACGACCTAATTAGAATCCATGATCATCACCCATTTAAAGTTTAGCTTTAATTATTGCTGCGATTATAACTGCTGCAATGTGCCGTTTGCATGTGATGTGAATGAGAGTCGGGTAGATAGGTTTACATATGATGTAGCAAACCCAATTGAGACCTAAATTAAAACCTCCTCAATCAAGTCGAGAGTGAACCAACATGAGCAAGTCATATTAGATTAATTGATCTAATTGGTGTCTAGGAAAGCATGAAAGGTGGTTACTTAATTAGGACCTTACTCTCTGAGTAAGGGGAGCCTCCCACCTGCTTACCTGGCCAATTGTTCGATTATCTCTTATGAAGAGCTCAAGTTGCAAACACTAAGACCTGATTAACCAATATTAAGTCAATAGGTCTTCCACTGTAGTAGAGCTGCTAAGGTCTTTCTGATGTTGATTTGTCTCGGCTGGACACAGTGGGCAAGTTGCATCGGGGGGCTGGACCTCTCTATAGACATGAGATGTTGTAGGGTAAAGGTGGGGTTGGGCACCAATAACTGTTAGGTGAGGACCCAATGACGACTTTATTCCTACGGTTATACGGTGGGTCTGACTTAACTAAGAAATGAGACCAATAATTGTTAGGTGAGGTTTTCATGGCTTAGAGACCAAGTAGCACTGCAACATGCTTGAGAAGCATTGTACAAGAGTTGTACATTCATCAATTTATGTATCATCAATAACTGTTAGGTTAGGTGGCATGTAAATTGGTGGAACCGCAGTACCCACTAGAAACCCTAGTCGTGTAGGATTTCCGTTTTCCTACCAGGGGAGTGTGAGGAATTCGAGAAAATAATGGGAGTTACATTTGTTCTAAAAGACCTTAGAACAGATTAGGATCAAGTACAAAAGTCTAACTAGAATCTTTACTCTCTGAGGATTATAAAGTCAGCTTCTAAACTCTTAACTCATATCCTATAGAACAACCGTTTGACCAAACCCAATTATAAAGATTGGCTCAGCAAATTTCAAAAATAGTTTTGAATTGTGAGAAATTCGGGTATGTGCTAGACCATGGAATCTCCGTGTTACCAATCCGTCCGATCACTGATCGGCGTAAGCGCTTGTTAAGTGGACGAACAATGACAATAAAGTTAGGTGCTGCACAATGGCATCCATGTCCAATGAATTACAATGCTAGCATGAGAACATGAGACTGCCAGGGACATATTAAATCACCTACAAGAGTTGTATGATGATCAGAGTCGCGCAGCTTGTTTTGAAGTGTCCGAGAGGCTGTTTAAGACAAAGATGCGTGAGGGGCAGTCTGTCCACGATCATGGTTTGACCATGATAAAGGACTTAAAGAAGCTTGAGAAGCTCGGCATGACCATGCACAAGGAATTGCAAACGGATTTGATCCACAATCCCTTCTAGCTTCATATGAACAGTTTATAGTAAATTACCATATGAACAAGATTGTATGCACCAAAATAGAATTGTTAAATAAATTGGTAACTAACTTAGGGACCTTGAAGAAGTTTAAGGGGCATCGTTTTCACTGTCAAGTTGGTTTCTACTTTCAAGAGAGAGTCTATTTGGAAGAAGAAGAAGCCTGCGAAGAAGCAGAAGACTAAGAAAACACCAAGTAAGGAAGTTCCAAGAAAAAGGCCAATTGCAAGGAAAAGTGTTTCCATTGCATAATGGGCGGCCATTGGAAGAGGAACTGTCCTACATACATGGAAAGCATAAAGAACATGAAGGGTGACAGACCTTCAGAAGGTTTGTCAGATATGCTCAGGATACTTAGGGATTGTTACCTATTGCTAGTAGAAATTTGATTTCTGTATTTTATTTAGCATAGAAAGATTTTTATTGATTCAAAATGGTTTTATGATTGACAGTCTCTATCACATACATATGGATGTATCTGTGAATATATCTGAGCAAACAGTGAATACCATAGGATCTAATAGATCCAAAAATGAGATAAATCTAAAGTATTTATGGCACCTCAGGCTTGGCCATATAGGAGAAGAAGAAATAAACAAATTGGAGAAACATGAGCTTTTGGGCTCATTGACTTTCGAGTCATATTTGATTTGTGAATTCTGCCTTCAAGGAAAGATGGCCAAATTATCCTTTGTAGGACACAGGGAGGTCCACTGAAATACTTACCCTAGTACACAACTGATGTGTGTGGCCCATTCGATGTGCAGGCTAGGGGTTGTAATTTTTTTTTTTTATTTCATTTTACCGATGATTACTCACGGTATGGATATGTGTATGAGACACAAATATGAAACTTTTGAAAGGTTCAAAAAAGCTTAGATATGAAGTAGAAAAATAAGCACAAAACTCATTAAGGTTCTTCAATCAGATCGAGGAAGTGAATACCTTAATGGAGAGTTCCGTAATTATCTCAAGGAGAATGGTATAGTTTCATAATGGACTCCTCTTGTTACACCTCAGCTCAATGGAGTGTCAGAGAAGAGGAATCGGACTCTATTGATATGGTCCAGTCCATGATGAGCTTCACTGATTTATCCTTGTTTCTTTAGATAGATGCCCTATTTTCATCTATTTACTTGTTGAATAGAGTTCCCTCTAAAGTCCATTCCTACCGCACCATATGAGATATGACATGGTAAGAAACCAAGTCTTGGTCATCTCAAGATTTGGGGATGTCCGGCCCACGTCAAGAGATTACAGGCAGACAAGCTAGAGGCTAGGACCATAAGTGCTGTTTTATATGATATCCTAAAGAGTCATTAGGATACAATTTTTACATCTCAAAGGATCACAATGTGTTTGTGAGCCGTCACGCCATCTTCTTGGAAAACCAGTTTATCCTTGATAGAGGCAGTGGGAGGAAATTGAGCTTGAAGAGAAAGTCTCTGAAAAGCAACGAGTCATAGATCCTATCGAACCCATTCATACAGAGCCAGTACACGATGTCCCTCAACCACCTCGCAGATCTAGTAGGGTCTCCCATCCTCCGATAGATACTTAGGTATACTAGAAGAGGATACCAAGGAAATGTTCCTAATGGGAGATAGGGATCACACGCAGGATCCCAAAACCTACGACGAGGCGATATCTGATATCGATTCCGAGAAATGGCTGGAAGCCATGAAGTCAGAGTTAGACTCCATGCATTCCAACCAAGTCTGGACCTTAGTAGATCCACCAGAAGGTATTGTACCTATTGGATGCAAATGGATCTACAAAAGGAAGATAGGTTCGGATGGAGAGGTAGAGACCTATAAGGCAAAGCTTGTGGCGAAAGGGTATAGTCAGCGCGAAGGCATTGACTATCAGGAGACCTTTTCACCTGTAGCCATGCTGAAATCCATCCGAACATTGCTTGCCATTGCAGTATTTCATGATTATGAAATCTGGCAGATGGATATGAAAACAGCTTTCCTGAATGGATATCTTGATGAAGACATCTATATGGAACAGCCTTTGGGTTTCACTTCCAGTGATGGAGATCACAAGGTCTGCAAGCTGCAAAGGTCCATCTATGGACTAAAGCAAGCATCTCGGAGTTGGAACACTCGTTTCGATGACGCAATCAAAACGTTTGATTTCATCAAAAACGAAGAGGAACCATGTGTTTACAAAAGGGTTAGCGGGAGTACTGTCGTTTTTCTCGTACTGTACGTAGATGACATCCTCCTGATAGGAATGATATTTCCATGCTAACCTCGGTCAAGGTCTGGTTGTCAAAAAGGTTCTCCATGAAAGACCTTGGGGAAGCATCCTATATTTTGGGAATAAAGGTCTATAGAGATAGATCTAAAAGGATGCTTGGCCTATCACAGAAGATGTACATAGAGGAAGTGCTGAAAAGGCTCAGCATGGAAAACTCTAAAAGGGGTCTATTACCCCTAAGGCATGGAATTAATCTCTCCAAGAAGATGTGCCCCAACACATCTGAAGAGATTCAACGCATGAGCAAGATCCCTATGCATCAGCAATAGGGAGCCTCATGTATGCCATGCTATGTACATAACTTGAATAGTACATGCTGTGAATGTCACGAGCATATGTCAATCAGATCCAGGCAAAAGCACTGGATAGCTGTGAAGAACAGTCTTAAGTACTTGAGAAGAACTAAGGACATGTTCTTGATCTTTGGGAGAAGATCAGAGTTGAATATAGAAGGATGCACACATATTGATGATAGAAAGTCTACATCAGAATATGTGCAATGGTGGTTCAGTAAATTGGAAGAGTTCCAAACAACCGATCATTATAGATTCTACCTTAGAAGCTGAATGTTAAGCCATATCTAAGGGTGCAGTGGAAACCTTCTGGTTAAAAGTTCATGTGCAGAGTTAGGTGTAATGTCATTAGATGCATAACACTTTACTGCGATAACATTGGCACCATAGCACTAGCTATGGAGCCAAGGTCTCATCAGAAGTTCAAGCACATAGAGCGGCGCTTCCCACCTCATACGCAGACATGTGTGAGAAGAAATATGTAGAGGTGCAGAGAGGTTAGACTCCGCGGATAACGTGGCAGACCGCGTTCCACTAAGCAGCTAAATCAGCAAAAGGACTAAAGCCCACCTTGAGAAGATGGGGCTTAGAATATATGACTGATTGCGCTTTTTAGTGCAAGTGGGAGATTGTTTAGATGTAGCTCATAGAAGCCAATCTGGCTGACACATTGTTAATTCTAGGGACAATAATTTTGTACTTGACTATTTATTATTGAATAAATAAAAGGCATCTTTTTATTCATATTATTTATGTGTCTATGAATCGTCCAAGAAATTAATAAGATGATGATGCATATTCTAAGAGTTGAGAATTTGAGCTATGTATCATGTGGTGATTAATTTCTAAATGCTCCTGATCAATATGATTCATCACGAGGACGGTGATCGATCCGATCAGTGCACAGATCACTTTTTCTTCTGGATGGACGAGACTTGAGTCCACAGTGTAGGGCACTGAAGTGATAGTGCAGAGGTGCTTTGTAGAGAACAAGGGTACTGAGCGTGACCAAGACAAGAAGTCACTTGGATGTCTAATCCACTCGTCAGTGACTGTTAGATGTAGATGCCCTAGAAGCCAATCTGGCGGACACATTATTACTTTCTAGGACATAAATTTGTACTTGACTTATTATTATTGAATAATAAATGGGCATCTTTTTCATTCATATATTTTTTATGTGTCTATGAATCGTCCAAGAAATTAATAAGATGATGATACATATTCTCAAGAGTTGAGAATTTGAGGCCATGTTATCATTGGTGATCTAATTTCTAAATGTTAGATGTATGCCTAGAAGCCAATTTGGCTGACACATTGTTGATTCTAGGGACATAATTTTGTACTGTGAGCTATTTATTATTGAATAAATTAAAAGGCATCTTTTCATTCATATATTTATGTGTCTATGAATCGTCCAAAAATTAATAAGATGATGATACATATTCTCAAGAGTTGAGAATTTGAGCCATGTACATTGGTGATTAATTTCTAAATGCTCCTGATCAATGGATCATCACGAGGACGGTGATCGATCCGATCAGTGCACAGATCACTTTCCTTCTAGATGGACGAGACTTGAGTCCACAGTGTAGGGACACTGAAGTGATAGTGCAGGTGCTTGTTAGAGAACAAGGGTACTGAGCGTGACCAAGACAAGAAGTCACTTGGATGTCTATCCACTCGTCAGTGACTTGCTTGATGTTGCAGTAGTGTGAC